>NW_022145605.1:35124578-35182078 GCF_000002235.5 Strongylocentrotus purpuratus
GGGGACCTGATCTCAACAATGCATAGAAGTGCAGCTCTGGACTATTATTGATACCCCCAATAATATAGTTGAACAAGAGCTCCATCTACGAGGACACAGTCTCTTAGTTGGAGAAGAGGCGTTCGGCTAAATCCGTTTCCTCCTCACCCAGTCGGCACTTTTGAAAACAATCATGAACATCTGAAACTACTACTACCACCCATTGAAAGAAATCAGATGGTGACGTCATTGTTTAATCTTAATAGGTTTAAATTGACGAGTCTTTTGTCTACGACCATACCATGCTGAACATACCGGTTCTCGTCCGATCACCGAAGTCAAGAACATAGGGCCTGGTCAGTAATTGGATGGGAGACCGCCTTTGAATCCGGGTGTTGTAGGCATTTTTTTTTTATTTGAATTGATTTATTGTTTCTGCATCTTTTTTTTTTTTTTTTTCATCATACATTTTCATGAACATAACATGGCTTCATACAATATTTCAAGTGTTTCACGCTTATCTGGAGAAAGACGGGGAGCAAAAAAAGGATGACGAGTTTTTGGTGACTCTTCCCTTCTAAAAGAAGCTTATTTTCGACCTATAACTCCGTCCTTCCTTCCCTCCTTCACCTCTATAACAAACTCCCGCCCCTCCCCCCCCCCCCCATCCCATCCCTGCCCGGCTCCTCCTTTTTCTTTTCTTCCATCCTCCATGTAGCATTATGCTTCCGCAACCGTTTCCAAGACAGTGTCAATGCGCACACTCTTTGCGCATGATGACCATTACGTCATAAACAAAGACAAGGTGAATACTATATATCGCGTGTCGAGGTACTAGGTTTGCTCAAAGGCTTATTTGGAATATGACGTTAGCTTGTTATATTCCTCTTCCCCGGGGGACCTGATCTCAACAAGGCATAGAAGTGCAGCTCTGGACTATTATTGATACCCCCAATAATATAGTTGAACAAGAGCTCCATCTACAGAGGACACAGTCTCTTAGTTGGAGAAGAGGCGTTCGGGCTAAATCCGTTTCCTCACCCAGTCGGGCACTTTGAAACAATCATGAACATCTGAAACTACTACTACCACCCCCATTGAAAGAAATCAGATGGTGACGTCATTGTTTAATCTTAAATAGGTTTAAATTGACGAGTCTTTTGTCTACGACCATACCATGCTGAACATACCGGTTCTCGTCCGATCACCGAAGTCAAGAAACATAGGGCCTGGTCAGTAATTGGATGGGAGACCGCCTTTGAATACCGGGTGTTGTAGGCATTTTTTTTTTTTATTTGAATTGATTTATTGGTTTCTGCATCTTTTTTTTTTTTTTTTTTCATCATACATTTTCATGAACATAACATGGCTTCATACATATTTCAAGTGTTCACGCTTATCTGGAGGAAAGACGGGGAGCAATAAAAGGATGACGAGTTTTTTGGTGACTCTTCCCTTCTAAAAGAAGCTTATTTTCGACCTATAACTCCGTCCTTCCTTCCCTCCTTCACCTCTATAACAAACTCCCGCCCTCCCCCCCCCCCCCATCCCATCCCTGCCCGGCTCCTCCTTTTTCTTTTCTTCCATCCTCCATGTAGCATTATGCTCCGCAACCGTTTCCAAGACAGTGTCAATGCGCACACTCTTTGCGCATGATGACCATTACGTCATAAACAAAGACAAGGTGAATACTATATATCGCGTGTCGAGGTACTAGGTTTGCTCAAAGGCTTATTTGGAATATGACGTTAGCTTGTTATATTCCTCTTCCCCAGGGGACCTGATCTCAACAAGGCATAGAAGTGCAGCTCTGGACTATTATTGATACCCCCAATAATATAGTTGAACAAGAGCTCCATCTACAGAGGACACAGTCTCTTAGTTGGAGAAGAGGCGTTCGGGCTAAATCCGTTTCCCTCACCCAGTCGGGCACTTTGAAACAATCATGAACATCTGAAACTACTACTACCACCCCATTGAAAGAAATCAGATGGTGACGTCATTGTTTAATCTTAAATAGGTTTAAATTGACGAGTCTTTTGTCTACGACCATACCATGCTGAACATACCGGTTCTCGTCCGATCACCGAAGTCAAGAAACATAGGGCCTGGTCAGTAATTGGATGGGAGACCGCCTTTGAATACCGGGTGTTGTAGGCATTTTTTTTTTATTAATTGATTTATTGTTTCTGCATCTTTTTTTTTTTTTTTTTCATCATACATTTTCATGAACATAACATGGCTTCATACAATATTTCAAGTGTTCACGCTTATCTGGAGGAAAGACGGGGAGCAAAAAAAGGATGACGAGTTTTTGGTGACTCTTCCCTTCTAAAAGAAGCTTATTTTCGACCTATAACTCCGTCCTTCCTTCCCTCCTTCACCTCTATAACAAACTCCCGCCCTCCCCCCCCCCCCCCCCTCATCCATCCCTGCCCGGCTCCTCCTTTTTCTTTTCTTCCATCCTCCATGTGGCATTATGCTCCGCAAACGTTTCCAAGACAGTGTCAATGCGCACACTCTTTGCGCATGATGACCATTACGTCATAAACAAAGACAAGTGAATACTATATATCGCGTGTCGAGGTACTAGGTTTGCTCAAAGGCTTATTTGGAATATGACGTTAGCTTGTTATATTCCTCTTCCCCAGGGGGACCTGATCTCAACAAGGCATAGAAGTGCAGCTCTGGACTATTATTGATACCCCCAATAATATAGTTGAACAAGAGCTCCATCTACAGAGGACACAGTCTCTTAGTTGGAGAAGAGGCGTTCGGGCTAAATCCGTTTCCTCACCCAGTCGGGCACTTTGAAACAATCATGAACATCTGAAACTACTACTACCACCCCATTGAAAGAAATCAGATGGTGACGTCATTGTTTAATCTTAAATAGGTTTAAATTGACGAGTCTTTTGTCTACGACCATACCATGCTGAACATACCGGTTCTCGTCCGATCACCGAAGTCAAGAAACATAGGGCCTGGTCAGTAATTGGATGGGAGACCGCCTTTGAATACCGGGTTTTGTAGGCATTTTTTTTTTTATTTGAATTGATTTATTGGTTTCTGCATCTTTTTTTTTTTTTTTTTTTTCATCATACATTTTCATGAACATAACATGGCTTCATACAATATTTCAAGTGTTCACGCTTATCTGGAGGAAAGACGGGGAGCAAAAAAAGATGACGAGTTTTTGGTGACTCTTCCCTTCTAAAAGAAGCTTATTTTCGACCTATAACTCCGTCCTTCCTTCCCTCCTTCACCTCTATAACAAACTCCCGCCCTCCCCCCCCCCCCCCATCCCATCCCTGCCCGGCTCCTCCTTTTTCTT
Source organism: Strongylocentrotus purpuratus (assembly GCF_000002235.5). NCBI lineage: Eukaryota > Metazoa > Echinodermata > Echinoidea > Camarodonta > Strongylocentrotidae > Strongylocentrotus > Strongylocentrotus purpuratus. The sequence goes on from NW_022145605.1 coordinate 35,127,892, forward strand.
TTCTTCCATCCTCCATGTAGCATTATGTTCCGCAACCGTTTCCAAGACAGTGTCAATGCGCACACTCTTTGCGCATGATGACCATTACGTCATAAACAAAGACAAGGTGAATACTATATATCGCGTGTCGAGGTACTAGGTTTGCTCAAGGCTTATTTGGAATATGACGTTAGCTTGTTATATCCTCTTCCCCAGGGGGACCTGATCTCAACAAGGCATAGAAGTGCAGCTCTGGACTATTATTGATACCCCCAATAATATAGTTGAACAAGAGCTCCATCTACAGAGGACACAGTCTCTTAGTTGGAGAAGAGGCGTTCGGGCTAAATCCGTTTCCTCACCCAGTCGGGCACTTTGAAACAATCATGAACATCTGAAACTACTACTACCACCCCATTGAAAGAAATCAGATGGTGACGTCATTGTTTAATCTTAAATAGGTTTAAATTGACGAGTCTTTTGTCTACGACCATACCATGCTGAACATACCGGTTCTCGTCCGATCACCGAAGTCAAGAAACATAGGGCCTGGTCAGTAATTGGATGGGAGACCGCCTTTGAATACCGGGTGTTGTAGGCATTTTTTTTTTTTATTTGAATTGATTTATTGGTTTCTGCTCTTTTTTTTTTTTTTTTTTTCATCATACATTTTCATGAACATAACATGGCTTCATACAATATTTCAAGTGTTCACGCTTATCTGGAGGAAAGACGGGGAGCAATAAAAAGGATGACGAGTTTTTGGTGACTCTTCCCTTCTAAAAGAAGCTTATTTCGACCTATAACTCCGTCCTTCCTTCCCTCCTTCACCTCTATAACAACTCCCGCCCTCCCCCCCCCCCCCCCATCCCATCCCTGCCCGGCTCCTCCTTTTTCTTTTCTTCCATCCTCCATGTGGCATTATGCTCCGCAACCGTTTCCAAGACAGTGTCAATGCGCACACTCTTTGCGCATGATGACCATTACGTCATAAACAAAGACAAGGTGAATACTATATATCGCGTGTCGAGGTACTAGGTTTGCTCAAAGGCTTATTTGGAATATGACGTTAGCTTGTTATATTCCTCTTCCCCAGGGGACCTGATCTCAACAAGGCATAGAAGTGCAGCTCTGGACTATTATTGATACCCCAATAATATAGTTGAACAAGAGCTCCATCTACAGAGGACACAGTCTCTTAGTTGGAGAAGAGGCGTTCGGGCTAAATCCGTTTTCCTCACCCAGTCGGGCACTTTGAAACAATCATGAACATCTGAAACTACTACTACCACCCCATTGAAAGAAATCAGATGGTGACGTCATTGTTTAATCTTAAATAGGTTTAAATTGACGAGTCTTTTGTCTACGACCATACCATGCTGAACATACCGTTTCTCGTCCGATCACCGAAGTCAAGAAACATAGGGCCTGGTCAGTAATTGGATGGGAGACCGCCTTTGAATACCGGGTGTTGTAGGCATTTTTTTTTTTATTTGAATTGATTTATTGGTTTCTGCATCTTTTTTTTTTTTTTTTTTTCATCATACATTTTCATGAACATAACATGGCTTCATACAATATTTCAAGTGTTCACGCTTATCTGGAGGAAAGACGGGGAGCAATAAAAAGGATGACGAGTTTTTGGTGACTCTTCCCTTCTAAAAGAAGCTTATTTTCGACCTATAACTCCGTCCTTCTTCCCTCCTTCACCTCTATAACAAACTCCCGCCCCTCCCCCCCCCCCCCATCCCATCCCTGCCCGGCTCCTCCTTTTTCTTTCTTCATCCTCCATGTAGCATTATGCTTCGCAATCCACGTTTTTCCAAGACAGTGTCATGCGCACACTCTTTGCGCATGATGACCATTACGTCATAAACAAGACAAGGTGAATACATATATCGCGTGTCGAGGTACTAGGTTTGCTCAAAGGCTTATTTGGAATATGACGTTAGCTTGTTATATTCCTCTTCCCCAGGGGACCTGATCTCAACAAGGCATAGAAGTGCAGCTCTGGACTATTATTGATACCCCCAATAATATAGTTGAACAAGAGCTCCATCTACAGAGGACACAGTCTTTAGTTGGAGAAGAGGCGTTCGGGCTAAATCCGTTTCCTCACCCAGTCGGGCACTTTGAAACAATCATGAACATCTGAAACTACTACTACCCACCCCATTGAAAGAAATCAGATGGTGACGTCATTGTTTAATCTTAAATAGGTTTAAATTGACGAGTCTTTTGTCTACGACCACCCATGCTGAACATACCGGTTCTCGTCCGATCACCGAAGTCAAGAAACATAGGCCTGGTCAGTAATTGGATGGGAGACCGCCTTTGAATACCGGGTGTTGTAGGCATTTTTTTTTTTATTTGAATTGATTTATGGTTTCTGCATCTTTTTTTTTTTTTTTTTTTTCATCATACATTTTCATGAACATAACATGGCTTCATACAATATTTCAAGTGTTCACGCTTATCTGGAGGAAAGACGGGGAGCAATAAAAAGGATGACGAGTTTTTGTGTGACTCTTCCCTTCTAAAAGAAGCTTATTTTCGACCTATAACTCCGTCCTTCCTTCCCTCCTTCACCTCTATAAAAACTCCCGCCCCTCCCCCCCCCCCATCCCATCCCTGCCCGGCTCCTCCTTTTTCTTTTCTTCCATCCTCCATGTAGCATTATGCTTTTCCGCAACCGTTTCCAAGACAGTGTCAATGCGCACACTCTTTGCGCATGATGACCATTACGTCATAAACAAAGACAAGGTGAATACTATATATCGCGTGTCGAGGTACTAGGTTTGCTCAAAGGCTTATTTGGAATATGACGTTAGCTTGTTATATTCCTCTTCCCCAGGGGGACCTGATCTCAACAAGCATAGAAGTGCAGCTCTGGACTATTATTGATACCCCCAATAATATAGTTGAACAAGAGCTCCATCTACAGAGGACACAGTCTCTTAGTTGGAGAAGAGGCGTTCGGGCTAAATCCGTTTCCTCACCCAGTCGGGCACTTTGAAACAATCATGAACATCTGAAACTACTACTACCACCCCATTGAAAGAAATCAGATGGTGACGTCATTGTTTAATCTTAAATAGGTTTAAATTGACGAGTCTTTTGTCTACGACCATACCATGCTGAACATACCGGTTCTCGTCCGATCACCGAAGTCAAGAAACATAGGGCCTGGTCAGTAATTGGATGGGAGACCGCCTTTGAATACCGGGTGTTGTAGGCATTTTTTTTTTTATTTGAATTGATTTATTGGTTTCTGCTCTTTTTTTTTTTTTTTTTTCATCATACATTTTCATGAACATAACATGGCTTCATACAATATTTCAAGTGTTCACGCTTATCTGGAGGAAAGACGGGGAGCAATAAAAAGGATGACGAGTTTTTGGTGACTCTTCCCTCTAAAAGAAGCTTATTTTCGACCTATAACTCCGTCCTTCCTTCCCTCCTTCACCTCTATAACAACTCCCGCCCCTCCCCCCCCCCATCCCATCCCTGCCCGGCTCCTCCTTTTTCTTTTTCTTCCATCCTCCATGTAGCATTATGCTCCCGCAACCGTTTCCAAGACAGTGTCAATGCGCACACTCTTTGCGCATGATGACCATTACGTCATAAACAAAGACAAGGTGAATACTATATATCGCGTGTCGAGGTACTAGGTTTGCTCAAAGGCTTATTTGGAATATGACGTTAGCTTGTTATATTCCTCTTCCCCAGGGGGACCTGATCTCAACAAGGCATAGAAGTGCAGCTCTGGACTATTATTGATACCCCCAATAATATAGTTGAACAAGAGCTCCATCTACAGAGGACACAGTCTCTTAGTTGGAGAAGAGGCGTTCGGGCTAAATCCGTTTCCTCACCCAGTCGGGCACTTTGAAACAATCATGAACATCTGAAACTACTACTACCACCCCATTGAAAGAAATCAGATGGTGACGTCATTGTTTAATCTTAAATAGGTTTAAATTGACGAGTCTTTTGTCTACGACCCAACCATGCTGAACATACCGGTTCTCGTCCGATCACCGAAGTCAAGAAACATAGGGCCTGGTCAGTAATTGGATGGGAGACCGCCTTTGAATACCGGGTGTTGTAGGCATTTTTTTTTTATTTGAATTGATTTATTGGTTTCTGCATCTTTTTTTTCTTTTTTTTTTCATCATACATTTTCATGAACATAACATGGCTTCATACAATATTTCAAGTGTTCACGCTTATCTGGAGGAAGACGGGGAGCAATAAAAAGGATGACGATTTTTTGGTGACTCTTCCCTTCTAAAAGAAGCTTATTTTCGACCTATAACTCCGTCCTTCCTTCCCTCCTTCACCTCTATAACAAACTCCCGCCCCTCCCCCCCCCCCCATCCCATCCCTGCCCGGCTCCTCCTTTTTCTTTTCTTCCATCCTCCATGTGGCATTATGCTCCGCAACCGTTTCCAAGACAGTGTCAATGCGCACACTCTTTGCGCATGATGACCATTACGTCATAAACAAAGACAAGGTGAATACTATATATCGCGTGTCGAGGTACTAGGTTTGCTCAAAGGCTTATTTGGAATATGACGTTAGCTTGTTATATTCCTCTTCCCCAGGGGACCTGATCTCAACAAGGCATAGAAGTGCAGCTCTGGACTATTATTGATACCCCAATAATATAGTTGAACAAGAGCTCCATCTACAGAGACACAGTCTCTTAGTTGGAGAAGAGGCGTTCGGGCTAAATCCGTTTCCTCCTCACCCAGTCGGCACTTTGAAACAATCATGAACATCTGAAACTACTACTACCACCCCATTGAAAGAAATCAGATGGTGACGTCATTGTTTAATCTTAAATAGGTTTAAATTGACGAGTCTTTTGTCTACGACCATACCATGCTGAACATACCGGTTCTCGTCCGATCACCGAAGTCAAGAAACATAGGGCCTGGTCAGTAATTGGATGGGAGACCGCCTTTGAATACCGGGTGTTGTAGGCATTTTTTTTTTTTATTTGAATTGATTTATTGGTTTCTGCATCTTTTTTTTTCTTTTTTTTCATCATACATTTTCATGAACATAACATGGCTTCATACAATATTTCAAGTGTTCACGCTTATCTGGAGGAAACGGGGAGCAATAAAAAGGATGACGAGTTTTTGGTGACTCTTCCCTTCTAAAAGAAGCTTATTTTCGACCTATAACTCCGTCCTTCCTTCCCTCCTTCACCTCTATAACAAACTCCCGCCGCCCCCCCCCCCCATCCCATCCCTGCCCGGCTCCTCCTTTTTCTTTTCTTCCATCCTCCATGTAGCATTATGGCAAATGTTTTTATCCGCAACCGTTTTCCAAGACAGTGTCAATGCGCACACTCTTTGCGCATGATGACCATTACGTCATAAACAAAGACAAGGTGAATACTATATATCGCGTGTCGAGGTACTAGTTTTGCTCAAAGGCTTATTTGGAATATGACGTTAGCTTGTTATATTCCTCTTCCCCAGGGGACCTGATCTCAACAAGGCATAGAAGTGCAGCTCTGGACTATTATTGATACCCCCAATATTAGTTGAACAAGAGCTCCATCTACAGAGGACACAGTCTCTTAGTTGGAGAAGAGGCGTTCGGGCTAAATCCGTTTCCTCACCAGTCGGCACTTTGAAACAATCATGAACATCTGAAACTACTACTACCACCCCATTGAAAGAAATCAGATGGTGACGTCATTGTTTAATCTTAAATAGGTTTAAATTGACGAGTCTTTTGTCTACGACCATACCATGCTGAACATACCGGTTCTCGTCCGATCACCGAAGTCAAGAAACATAGGGCCTGGTCAGTAATTGGATGGGAGACCGCCTTTGAATACCGGGTGTTGTAGGCATTTTTTTTTTATTTGAATTGATTTATTGGTTTCTGCATCTTTTTTTTTTTTTTTTTTTTTCATCATACATTTTCATGAACATAACATGGCTTCATACAATATTTCAAGTGTTCACGCTTATCTGGAGGAAAGACGGGGAGCAATAAAAAGGATGACGAGTTTTTGGTGACTCTTCCCTTCTAAAAGAAGCTTATTTTCGACCTATAACTCCGTCCTTCCTTCCCTCCTTCACCTCTATAACAAACTCCCGCCCCTCCCCCCCCCCCCCCCATCCCATCCCTGCCCGGCTCCTCCTTTTTCTTTTCTTCCATCCTCCATGTGGCATTATGCTCCGCAACCGTTTCCAAGACAGTGTCAATGCGCACACTCTTTGCGCATGATGACCATTACGTCATAAACAAAGACAAGGTGAATACTATATATCGCGTGTCGAGGTACTAGGTTTGCTCAAAGGCTTATTTGGAATATGACGTTAGCTTGTTATATTCCTCTTCCCCAGGGGGACCTGATCTCAACAAGGCATAGAAGTGCAGCTCTGGACTATTATTGATACCCCCAATAATATAGTTGAACAAGAGCTCCATCTACAGAGGACACAGTCTCTTAGTTGGAGAAGAGGCGTTCGGGCTAAATCCGTTTCCTCACCCAGTCGGGCACTTTGAAACAATCATGAACATCTGAAACTACTACTACCACCCCATTGAAAGAAATCAGATGGTGACGTCATTGTTTAATCTTAAATAGGTTTAAATTGACGAGTCTTTTGTCTACGACCATACCATGCTGAACATACCGGTTCTCGTCCGATCACCGAAGTCAAGAAACATAGGGCCTGGTCAGTAATTGGATGGGAGACCGCCTTTGAATACCGGGTGTTGTAGGCATTTTTTTTTTTTTTTGAATTGATTTATTGGTTTCTGCATCTTTTTTTTTTTTTTTTTTTTCATCATACATTTTCATGAACATAACATGGCTTCATACAATATTTCAAGTGTTCACGCTTATCTGGAGGAAAGACGGGGAGCAATAAAAAGGATGACGAGTTTTTGGTGACTCTTCCCTTCTAAAAGAAGCTTATTTTCGACCTATAACTCCGTCCTTCCTTCCCTCCTTCACCTCTATAACAAACTCCCGCCCCTCCCCCCCCCCTCCCATCCCTGCCCGGCTCCTCCTTTTTCTTTTCTTCCATCCTCCATGTAGCATTATGCTGTCGCAACCGTTTCCAAGACAGTGTCAATGCGCACACTCTTTGCGCATGATGACCATTACGTCATAAACAAAGACAAGGTGAATACTATATATCGCGTGTCGAGGTACTAGGTTTGCTCAAAGGCTTATTTGGAATATGACGTTAGCTTGTTATATTCCTCTTCCCCAGGGGACCTGATCTCAACAAGGCATAGAAGTGCAGCTCTGGACTATTATTGATACCCCAATAATATAGTTGAACAAGAGCTCCATCTACAGAGGACACAGTCTCTTAGTTGGAGAAGAGGCGTTCGGGCTAAATCCGTTTCCTCACCCAGTCGGGCACTTTGAAACAATCATGAACATCTGAAACTACTACTACCACCCCATTGAAAGAAATCAGATGGTGACGTCATTGTTTAATCTTAAATAGGTTTAAATTGACGAGTCTTTTGTCTACGACCATACCATGCTGAACATACCGGTTCTCGTCCGATCACCGAAGTCAAGAAACATAGGGCCTGGTCAGTAATTGGATGGGAGACCGCCTTTGAATACCGGGTGTTGTAGGCATTTTTTTTTTTATTTGAATTGATTTATTGGTTTCTGCATCTTTTTTTTTTTTTTTTTTTCATCATACATTTTCATGAACATAACATGGCTTCATACAATATTTCAAGTGTTCACGCTTATCTGGAGGAAAGACGGGGAGCAAAAAAAGGATGACGAGTTTTTGGTGACTCTTCCCTTCTAAAAGAAGCTTATTTTCGACCTATAACTCCGTCCTTCCTTCCCTCCTTCACCTCTATAACAAACTCCCGCCCCTCCCCCCCCCCCCCCATCCCATCCCTGCCCGCTCCTCCTTTTTCTTTTCTTCCATCCTCCATGTAGCATTATGCTCCGCAACCGTTTCCAAGACAGTGTCAATGCGCACACTCTTTGCGCATGATGACCATTACGTCATAAACAAAGACAAGGTGAATACTATATATCGCGTGTCGAGGTACTAGGTTTGCTCAAAGGCTTATTTGGAATATGACGTTAGCTTGTTATATTCCTCTTCCCCAGGGGGACCTGATCTCAACAAGGCATAGAAGTGCAGCTCTGGACTATTATTGATACCCCCAATAATATAGTTGAACAAGAGCTCCATCTACAGAGGACACAGTCTCTTAGTTGGAGAAGAGGCGTTCGGGCTAAATCCGTTTCCTCACCCAGTCGGGCACTTTGAAACAATCATGAACATCTGAAACTACTACTACCACCCCATTGAAAGAAATCAGATGGTGACGTCATTGTTTAATCTTAAATAGGTTTAAATTGACGAGTCTTTTGTCTACGACCATACCATGCTGAACATACCGGTTCTCGTCCGATCACCGAAGTCAAGAAACATAGGGCCTGGTCAGTAATTGGATGGGAGACCGCCTTTGAATACCGGGTGTTGTAGGCATTTTTTTTTTTTTTGAATTGATTTATTGGTTTCTGCATCTTTTTTTTTTTTTTTTTCATCATACATTTTCATGAACATAACATGGCTTCATACAATATTTCAAGTGTTCACGCTTATCTGGAGGAAAGACGGGGAGCAATAAAAAGGATGACGAGTTTTTGGTGACTCTTCCCTTCTAAAAGAAGCTTATTTTCGACCTATAACTCCGTCCTTCCTTCCCTCCTTCACCTCTATAACAAACTCCCGCCCCTCCCCCCCCCCCCCCATCCCATCCCTGCCCGGCTCCTCCTTTTTCTTTTCTTCCATCCTCCATGTAGGCATTATGCTCCCGCAACCGTTTCCAAGACAGTGTCAATGCGCACACTCTTTGCGCATGATGACCATTACGTCATAAACAAAGACAAGGTGAATACTATATATCGCGTGTCGAGGTACTAGGTTTGCTCAAAGGCTTATTTGGAATATGACGTTAGCTTGTTATATTCCTCTTCCCCAGGGGGACCTGATCTCAACAAGGCATAGAAGTGCAGCTCTGGACTATTATTGATACCCCCAATAATATAGTTGAACAAGAGCTCCATCTACAGAGGACACAGTCTCTTAGTTGGAGAAGAGGCGTTCGGGCTAAATCCGTTTCCTCACCCAGTCGGGCACTTTGAAACAATCATGAACATCTGAAACTACTACTACCACCCCATTGAAAGAAATCAGATGGTGACGTCATTGTTTAATCTTAAATAGGTTTAAATTGACGAGTCTTTTGTCTACGACCATACCATGCTGAACATACCGGTTCTCGTCCGATCACCGAAGTCAAGAAACATAGGGCCTGGTCAGTAATTGGATGGGAGACCGCCTTTGAATACCGGGTGTTGTAGGCATTTTTTTTTTTATTTGAATTGATTTATTGGTTTCTGCATCTTTTTTTTTTTTTTTTTTTCATCATACATTTTCATGAACATAACATGGCTTCATACAATATTTCAAGTGTTCACGCTTATCTGGAGGAAAGACGGGGAGCAATAAAAAGGATGACGAGTTTTTGGTGACTCTTCCCTTCTAAAAGAAGCTTATTTTCGACCTATAACTCCGTCCTTCCTTCCCTCCTTCACCTCTATAACAAACTCCCGCCCCTCCCCCCCCCCCCCCATCCCATCCCTGCCCGGCTCCTCCTTTTTCTTTTCTTCCATCCTCCATGTAGCATTATGCTCCGCAACCGTTTCCAAGACAGTGTCAATGCGCACACTCTTTGCGCATGATGACCATTACGTCATAAACAAAGACAAGGTGAATACTATATATCGCGTGTCGAGGTACTAGGTTTGCTCAAAGGCTTATTTGGAATATGACGTTAGCTTGTTATATTCCTCTTCCCCAGGGGGACCTGATCTCAACAAGGCATAGAAGTGCAGCTCTGGACTATTATTGATACCCCCAATAATATAGTTGAACAAGAGCTCCATCTACAGAGGACACAGTCTCTTAGTTGGAGAAGAGGCGTTCGGGCTAAATCCGTTTCCTCACCCAGTCGGGCACTTTGAAACAATCATGAACATCTGAAACTACTACTACCACCCCATTGAAAGAAATCAGATGGTGACGTCATTGTTTAATCTTAAATAGGTTTAAATTGACGAGTCTTTTGTCTACGACCATACCATGCTGAACATACCGGTTCTCGTCCGATCACCGAAGTCAAGAAACATAGGGCCTGGTCAGTAATTGGATGGGAGACCGCCTTTGAATACCGGGTGTTGTAGGCATTTTTTTTTTTATTTGAATTGATTTATTGGTTTCTGCATCTTTTTTTTTTTTTTTTTTTTCATCATACATTTTCATGAACATAACATGGCTTCATACAATATTTCAAGTGTTCACGCTTATCTGGAGGAAAGACGGGGAGCAATAAAAAGGATGACGAGTTTTTGGTGACTCTTCCCTTCTAAAAGAAGCTTATTTTCGACCTATAACTCCGTCCTTCCTTCCCTCCTTCACCTCTATAACAAACTCCCGCCCCTCCCCCCCCCCCATCCCATCCCTGCCCGGCTCCTCCTTTTTCTTTTCTTCCATCCTCCATGTGCATTATGCTCCGCAACCGTTTCCAAGACAGTGTCAATGCGCACACTCTTTGCGCATGATGACCATTACGTCATAAACAAAGACAAGGTGAATACTATATATCGCGTGTCGAGGTACTAGGTTTGCTCAAAGGCTTATTTGGAATATGACGTTAGCTTGTTATATTCCTCTTCCCCAGGGGGACCTGATCTCAACAAGGCATAGAAGTGCAGCTCTGGACTATTATTGATACCCCCAATAATATAGTTGAACAAGAGCTCCATCTACAGAGGACACAGTCTCTTAGTTGGAGAAGAGGCGTTCGGGCTAAATCCGTTTCCTCACCCAGTCGGGCACTTTGAAACAATCATGAACATCTGAAACTACTACTACCACCCCATTGAAAGAAATCAGATGGTGACGTCATTGTTTAATCTTAAATAGGTTTAAATTGACGAGTCTTTTGTCTACGACCATACCATGCTGAACATACCGGTTCTCGTCCGATCACCGAAGTCAAGAAACATAGGGCCTGGTCAGTAATTGGATGGGAGACCGCCTTTGAATACCGGGTGTTGTAGGCATTTTTTTTTTATTTGAATTGATTTATTGGTTTCTGCATCTTTTTTTTTTTTTTTTTTCATCATACATTTTCATGAACATAACATGGCTTCATACAATATTTCAAGTGTTCACGCTTATCTGGAGGAAAGACGGGGAGCAATAAAAAGGATGACGAGTTTTTGGTGACTCTTCCCTTCTAAAAGAAGCTTATTTTCGACCTATAACTCCGTCCTTCCTTCCCTCCTTCACCTCTATAACAAACTCCCGCCCCTCCCCCCCCCCCCCATCCCATCCCTGCCCGGCTCCTCCTTTTTCTTTTCTTCCATCCTCCATGTAGCATTATGCTCCGCAACCGTTTCCAAGACAGTGTCAATGCGCACACTCTTTGCGCATGATGACCATTACGTCATAAACAAAGACAAGGTGAATACTATATATCGCGTGTCGAGGTACTAGGTTTGCTCAAAGGCTTATTTGGAATATGACGTTAGCTTGTTATATTCCTCTTCCCCAGGGGGACCTGATCTCAACAAGGCATAGAAGTGCAGCTCTGGACTATTATTGATACCCCCAATAATATAGTTGAACAAGAGCTCCATCTACAGAGGACACAGTCTCTTAGTTGGAGAAGAGGCGTTCGGGCTAAATCCGTTTCCTCACCCAGTCGGGCACTTTGAAACAATCATGAACATCTGAAACTACTACTACCACCCCATTGAAAGAAATCAGATGGTGACGTCATTGTTTAATCTTAAATAGGTTTAAATTGACGAGTCTTTTGTCTACGACCATACCATGCTGAACATACCGGTTCTCGTCCGATCACCGAAGTCAAGAAACATAGGGCCTGGTCAGTAATTGGATGGGAGACCGCCTTTGAATACCGGGTGTTGTAGGCATTTTTTTTTTATTTGAATTGATTTATTGGTTTCTGCATCTTTTTTTTTTTTTTTTTCATCATACATTTTCATGAACATAACATGGCTTCATACAATATTTCAAGTGTTCACGCTTATCTGGAGGAAAGACGGGGAGCAATAAAAAGATGACGAGTTTTTGGTGACTCTTCCCTTCTAAAAGAAGCTTATTTTCGACCTATAACTCCGTCCTTCCTTCCCTCCTTCACCTCTATAACAAACTCCCGCCCCTCCCCCCCCCCCCCCATCCCATCCCTGCCCGGCTCCTCCTTTTTCTTTTCTTCCATCCTCCATGTAGCATTATGCTCCGCAACCGTTTCCAAGACAGTGTCAATGCGCACACTCTTTGCGCATGATGACCATTACGTCATAAACAAAGACAAGGTGAATACTATATATCGCGTGTCGAGGTACTAGGTTTGCTCAAAGGCTTATTTGGAATATGACGTTAGCTTGTTATATTCCTCTTCCCCAGGGGGACCTGATCTCAACAAGGCATAGAAGTGCAGCTCTGGACTATTATTGATACCCCCAATAATATAGTTGAACAAGAGCTCCATCTACAGAGGACACAGTCTCTTAGTTGGAGAAGAGGCGTTCGGGCTAAATCCGTTTCCTCACCCAGTCGGGCACTTTGAAACAATCATGAACATCTGAAACTACTACTACCACCCCATTGAAAGAAATCAGATGGTGACGTCATTGTTTAATCTTAAATAGGTTTAAATTGACGAGTCTTTTGTCTACGACCATACCATGCTGAACATACCGGTTCTCGTCCGATCACCGAAGTCAAGAAACATAGGGCCTGGTCAGTAATTGGATGGGAGACCGCCTTTGAATACCGGGTGTTGTAGGCATTTTTTTTTTTATTTGAATTGATTTATTGGTTTCTGCATCTTTTTTTTTTTTTTTTTTCATCATACATTTTCATGAACATAACATGGCTTCATACAATATTTCAAGTGTTCACGCTTATCTGGAGGAAAGACGGGGAGCAATAAAAAGGATGACGAGTTTTTGGTGACTCTTCCCTTCTAAAAGAAGCTTATTTTCGACCTATAACTCCGTCCTTCCTTCCCTCCTTCACCTCTATAACAAACTCCCGCCCCTCCCCCCCCCCCCATCCCATCCCTGCCCGGCTCCTCCTTTTTCTTTTCTTCCATCCTCCATGTAGCATTATGCTCCGCAACCGTTTCCAAGACAGTGTCAATGCGCACACTCTTTGCGCATGATGACCATTACGTCATAAACAAAGACAAGGTGAATACTATATATCGCGTGTCGAGGTACTAGGTTTGCTCAAAGGCTTATTTGGAATATGACGTTAGCTTGTTATATTCCTCTTCCCCAGGGGGACCTGATCTCAACAAGGCATAGAAGTGCAGCTCTGGACTATTATTGATACCCCCAATAATATAGTTGAACAAGAGCTCCATCTACAGAGGACACAGTCTCTTAGTTGGAGAAGAGGCGTTCGGGCTAAATCCGTTTCCTCACCCAGTCGGGCACTTTGAAACAATCATGAACATCTGAAACTACTACTACCACCCCATTGAAAGAAATCAGATGGTGACGTCATTGTTTAATCTTAAATAGGTTTAAATTGACGAGTCTTTTGTCTACGACCATACCATGCTGAACATACCGGTTCTCGTCCGATCACCGAAGTCAAGAAACATAGGGCCTGGTCAGTAATTGGATGGGAGACCGCCTTTGAATACCGGGTGTTGTAGGCATTTTTTTTTTTATTTGAATTGATTTATTGGTTTCTGCATCTTTTTTTTTTTTTTTTTTCATCATACATTTTCATGAACATAACATGGCTTCATACAATATTTCAAGTGTTCACGCTTATCTGGAGGAAAGACGGGGAGCAATAAAAAGGATGACGAGTTTTTGGTGACTCTTCCCTTCTAAAAGAAGCTTATTTTCGACCTATAACTCCGTCCTTCCTTCCCTCCTTCACCTCTATAACAAACTCCCGCCCCTCCCCCCCCCCCATCCCATCCCTGCCCGGCTCCTCCTTTTTCTTTTCTTCCATCCTCCATGTAGCATTATGCTCCGCAACCGTTTCCAAGACAGTGTCAATGCGCACACTCTTTGCGCATGATGACCATTACGTCATAAACAAAGACAAGGTGAATACTATATATCGCGTGTCGAGGTACTAGGTTTGCTCAAAGGCTTATTTGGAATATGACGTTAGCTTGTTATATTCCTCTTCCCCAGGGGGACCTGATCTCAACAAGGCATAGAAGTGCAGCTCTGGACTATTATTGATACCCCCAATAATATAGTTGAACAAGAGCTCCATCTACAGAGGACACAGTCTCTTAGTTGGAGAAGAGGCGTTCGGGCTAAATCCGTTTCCTCACCCAGTCGGGCACTTTGAAACAATCATGAACATCTGAAACTACTACTACCACCCCATTGAAAGAAATCAGATGGTGACGTCATTGTTTAATCTTAAATAGGTTTAAATTGACGAGTCTTTTGTCTACGACCATACCATGCTGAACATACCGGTTCTCGTCCGATCACCGAAGTCAAGAAACATAGGGCCTGGTCAGTAATTGGATGGGAGACCGCCTTTGAATACCGGGTGTTGTAGGCATTTTTTTTTTTATTTGAATTGATTTATTGGTTTCTGCATCTTTTTTTTTTTTTTTTTTTCATCATACATTTTCATGAACATAACATGGCTTCATACAATATTTCAAGTGTTCACGCTTATCTGGAGGAAAGACGGGGAGCAATAAAAAGGATGACGAGTTTTTGGTGACTCTTCCCTTCTAAAAGAAGCTTATTTTCGACCTATAACTCCGTCCTTCCTTCCCTCCTTCACCTCTATAACAAACTCCCGCCCCTCCCCCCCCCCCCCATCCCATCCCTGCCCGGCTCCTCCTTTTTCTTTTCTTCCATCCTCCATGTAGCATTATGCTCCGCAACCGTTTCCAAGACAGTGTCAATGCGCACACTCTTTGCGCATGATGACCATTACGTCATAAACAAAGACAAGGTGAATACTATATATCGCGTGTCGAGGTACTAGGTTTGCTCAAAGGCTTATTTGGAATATGACGTTAGCTTGTTATATTCCTCTTCCCCAGGGGGACCTGATCTCAACAAGGCATAGAAGTGCAGCTCTGGACTATTATTGATACCCCCAATAATATAGTTGAACAAGAGCTCCATCTACAGAGGACACAGTCTCTTAGTTGGAGAAGAGGCGTTCGGGCTAAATCCGTTTCCTCACCCAGTCGGGCACTTTGAAACAATCATGAACATCTGAAACTACTACTACCACCCCATTGAAAGAAATCAGATGGTGACGTCATTGTTTAATCTTAAATAGGTTTAAATTGACGAGTCTTTTGTCTACGACCATACCATGCTGAACATACCGGTTCTCGTCCGATCACCGAAGTCAAGAAACATAGGGCCTGGTCAGTAATTGGATGGGAGACCGCCTTTGAATACCGGGTGTTGTAGGCATTTTTTTTTTTATTTGAATTGATTTATTGGTTTCTGCATCTTTTTTTTTTTTTTTTTTCATCATACATTTTCATGAACATAACATGGCTTCATACAATATTTCAAGTGTTCACGCTTATCTGGAGGAAAGACGGGGAGCAATAAAAAGGATGACGAGTTTTTGGTGACTCTTCCCTTCTAAAAGAAGCTTATTTTCGACCTATAACTCCGTCCTTCCTTCCCTCCTTCACCTCTATAACAAACTCCCGCCCCTCCCCCCCCCCCCCATCCCATCCCTGCCCGGCTCCTCCTTTTTCTTTTCTTCCATCCTCCATGTAGCATTATGCTCCGCAACCGTTTCCAAGACAGTGTCAATGCGCACACTCTTTGCGCATGATGACCATTACGTCATAAACAAAGACAAGGTGAATACTATATATCGCGTGTCGAGGTACTAGGTTTGCTCAAAGGCTTATTTGGAATATGACGTTAGCTTGTTATATTCCTCTTCCCCAGGGGGACCTGATCTCAACAAGGCATAGAAGTGCAGCTCTGGACTATTATTGATACCCCCAATAATATAGTTGAACAAGAGCTCCATCTACAGAGGACACAGTCTCTTAGTTGGAGAAGAGGCGTTCGGGCTAAATCCGTTTCCTCACCCAGTCGGGCACTTTGAAACAATCATGAACATCTGAAACTACTACTACCACCCCATTGAAAGAAATCAGATGGTGACGTCATTGTTTAATCTTAAATAGGTTTAAATTGACGAGTCTTTTGTCTACGACCATACCATGCTGAACATACCGGTTCTCGTCCGATCACCGAAGTCAAGAAACATAGGGCCTGGTCAGTAATTGGATGGGAGACCGCCTTTGAATACCGGGTGTTGTAGGCATTTTTTTTTTTTTTGAATTGATTTATTGGTTTCTGCATCTTTTTTTTTTTTTTTTTTTCATCATACATTTTCATGAACATAACATGGCTTCATACAATATTTCAAGTGTTCACGCTTATCTGGAGGAAAGACGGGGAGCAATAAAAAGGATGACGAGTTTTTGGTGACTCTTCCCTTCTAAAAGAAGCTTATTTTCGACCTATAACTCCGTCCTTCCTTCCCTCCTTCACCTCTATAACAAACTCCCGCCCCTCCCCCCCCCCCCCCATCCCATCCCTGCCCGGCTCCTCCTTTTTCTTTTCTTCCATCCTCCATGTAGCATTATGCTCCGCAACCGTTTCCAAGACAGTGTCAATGCGCACACTCTTTGCGCATGATGACCATTACGTCATAAACAAAGACAAGGTGAATACTATATATCGCGTGTCGAGGTACTAGGTTTGCTCAAAGGCTTATTTGGAATATGACGTTAGCTTGTTATATTCCTCTTCCCCAGGGGGACCTGATCTCAACAAGGCATAGAAGTGCAGCTCTGGACTATTATTGATACCCCCAATAATATAGTTGAACAAGAGCTCCATCTACAGAGGACACAGTCTCTTAGTTGGAGAAGAGGCGTTCGGGCTAAATCCGTTTCCTCACCCAGTCGGGCACTTTGAAACAATCATGAACATCTGAAACTACTACTACCACCCCATTGAAAGAAATCAGATGGTGACGTCATTGTTTAATCTTAAATAGGTTTAAATTGACGAGTCTTTTGTCTACGACCATACCATGCTGAACATACCGGTTCTCGTCCGATCACCGAAGTCAAGAAACATAGGGCCTGGTCAGTAATTGGATGGGAGACCGCCTTTGAATACCGGGTGTTGTAGGCATTTTTTTTTTTATTTGAATTGATTTATTGGTTTCTGCATCTTTTTTTTTTTTTTTTTTTTCATCATACATTTTCATGAACATAACATGGCTTCATACAATATTTCAAGTGTTCACGCTTATCTGGAGGAAAGACGGGGAGCAATAAAAAGGATGACGAGTTTTTGGTGACTCTTCCCTTCTAAAAGAAGCTTATTTTCGACCTATAACTCCGTCCTTCCTTCCCTCCTTCACCTCTATAACAAACTCCCGCCCCTCCCCCCCCCCCCCATCCCATCCCTGCCCGGCTCCTCCTTTTTCTTTTCTTCCATCCTCCATGTAGCATTATGCTCCGCAACCGTTTCCAAGACAGTGTCAATGCGCACACTCTTTGCGCATGATGACCATTACGTCATAAACAAAGACAAGGTGAATACTATATATCGCGTGTCGAGGTACTAGGTTTGCTCAAAGGCTTATTTGGAATATGACGTTAGCTTGTTATATTCCTCTTCCCCAGGGGGACCTGATCTCAACAAGGCATAGAAGTGCAGCTCTGGACTATTATTGATACCCCCAATAATATAGTTGAACAAGAGCTCCATCTACAGAGGACACAGTCTCTTAGTTGGAGAAGAGGCGTTCGGGCTAAATCCGTTTCCTCACCCAGTCGGGCACTTTGAAACAATCATGAACATCTGAAACTACTACTACCACCCCATTGAAAGAAATCAGATGGTGACGTCATTGTTTAATCTTAAATAGGTTTAAATTGACGAGTCTTTTGTCTACGACCATACCATGCTGAACATACCGGTTCTCGTCCGATCACCGAAGTCAAGAAACATAGGGCCTGGTCAGTAATTGGATGGGAGACCGCCTTTGAATACCGGGTGTTGTAGGCATTTTTTTTTTTATTTGAATTGATTTATTGGTTTCTGCATCTTTTTTTTTTTTTTTTTCATCATACATTTTCATGAACATAACATGGCTTCATACAATATTTCAAGTGTTCACGCTTATCTGGAGGAAAGACGGGGAGCAATAAAAAGGATGACGAGTTTTTGGTGACTCTTCCCTTCTAAAAGAAGCTTATTTTCGACCTATAACTCCGTCCTTCCTTCCCTCCTTCACCTCTATAACAAACTCCCGCCCCTCCCCCCCCCCCCCATCCCATCCCTGCCCGGCTCCTCCTTTTTCTTTTCTTCCATCCTCCATGTAGCATTATGCTCCGCAACCGTTTCCAAGACAGTGTCAATGCGCACACTCTTTGCGCATGATGACCATTACGTCATAAACAAAGACAAGGTGAATACTATATATCGCGTGTCGAGGTACTAGGTTTGCTCAAAGGCTTATTTGGAATATGACGTTAGCTTGTTATATTCCTCTTCCCCAGGGGGACCTGATCTCAACAAGGCATAGAAGTGCAGCTCTGGACTATTATTGATACCCCCAATAATATAGTTGAACAAGAGCTCCATCTACAGAGGACACAGTCTCTTAGTTGGAGAAGAGGCGTTCGGGCTAAATCCGTTTCCTCACCCAGTCGGGCACTTTGAAACAATCATGAACATCTGAAACTACTACTACCACCCCATTGAAAGAAATCAGATGGTGACGTCATTGTTTAATCTTAAATAGGTTTAAATTGACGAGTCTTTTGTCTACGACCATACCATGCTGAACATACCGGTTCTCGTCCGATCACCGAAGTCAAGAAACATAGGGCCTGGTCAGTAATTGGATGGGAGACCGCCTTTGAATACCGGGTGTTGTAGGCATTTTTTTTTTATTTGAATTGATTTATTGGTTTCTGCATCTTTTTTTTTTTTTTTTTTTCATCATACATTTTCATGAACATAACATGGCTTCATACAATATTTCAAGTGTTCACGCTTATCTGGAGGAAAGACGGGGAGCAATAAAAAGGATGACGAGTTTTTGGTGACTCTTCCCTTCTAAAAGAAGCTTATTTTCGACCTATAACTCCGTCCTTCCTTCCCTCCTTCACCTCTATAACAAACTCCCGCCCCTCCCCCCCCCCCATCCCATCCCTGCCCGGCTCCTCCTTTTTCTTTTCTTCCATCCTCCATGTGCATTATGCTCCGCAACCGTTTCCAAGACAGTGTCAATGCGCACACTCTTTGCGCATGATGACCATTACGTCATAAACAAAGACAAGGTGAATACTATATATCGCGTGTCGAGGTACTAGGTTTGCTCAAAGGCTTATTTGGAATATGACGTTAGCTTGTTATATTCCTCTTCCCCAGGGGGACCTGATCTCAACAAGGCATAGAAGTGCAGCTCTGGACTATTATTGATACCCCCAATAATATAGTTGAACAAGAGCTCCATCTACAGAGGACACAGTCTCTTAGTTGGAGAAGAGGCGTTCGGGCTAAATCCGTTTCCTCACCCAGTCGGGCACTTTGAAACAATCATGAACATCTGAAACTACTACTACCACCCCATTGAAAGAAATCAGATGGTGACGTCATTGTTTAATCTTAAATAGGTTTAAATTGACGAGTCTTTTGTCTACGACCATACCATGCTGAACATACCGGTTCTCGTCCGATCACCGAAGTCAAGAAACATAGGGCCTGGTCAGTAATTGGATGGGAGACCGCCTTTGAATACCGGGTGTTGTAGGCATTTTTTTTTTTTTGAATTGATTTATTGGTTTCTGCATCTTTTTTTTTTTTTTTTTTTCATCATACATTTTCATGAACATAACATGGCTTCATACAATATTTCAAGTGTTCACGCTTATCTGGAGGAAAGACGGGGAGCAATAAAAAGGATGACGAGTTTTTGGTGACTCTTCCCTTCTAAAAGAAGCTTATTTTCGACCTATAACTCCGTCCTTCCTTCCCTCCTTCACCTCTATAACAAACTCCCGCCCCTCCCCCCCCCCCCCATCCCATCCCTGCCCGGCTCCTCCTTTTTCTTTTCTTCCATCCTCCATGTAGGCATTATGCTCCGCAACCGTTTCCAAGACAGTGTCAATGCGCACACTCTTTGCGCATGATGACCATTACGTCATAAACAAAGACAAGGTGAATACTATATATCGCGTGTCGAGGTACTAGGTTTGCTCAAAGGCTTATTTGGAATATGACGTTAGCTTGTTATATTCCTCTTCCCCAGGGGGACCTGATCTCAACAAGGCATAGAAGTGCAGCTCTGGACTATTATTGATACCCCCAATAATATAGTTGAACAAGAGCTCCATCTACAGAGGACACAGTCTCTTAGTTGGAGAAGAGGCGTTCGGGCTAAATCCGTTTCCTCACCCAGTCGGGCACTTTGAAACAATCATGAACATCTGAAACTACTACTACCACCCCATTGAAAGAAATCAGATGGTGACGTCATTGTTTAATCTTAAATAGGTTTAAATTGACGAGTCTTTTGTCTACGACCATACCATGCTGAACATACCGGTTCTCGTCCGATCACCGAAGTCAAGAAACATAGGGCCTGGTCAGTAATTGGATGGGAGACCGCCTTTGAATACCGGGTGTTGTAGGCATTTTTTTTTTTATTTGAATTGATTTATTGGTTTCTGCATCTTTTTTTTTTTTTTTTTTCATCATACATTTTCATGAACATAACATGGCTTCATACAATATTTCAAGTGTTCACGCTTATCTGGAGGAAAGACGGGGAGCAATAAAAAGGATGACGAGTTTTTGGTGACTCTTCCCTTCTAAAAGAAGCTTATTTTCGACCTATAACTCCGTCCTTCCTTCCCTCCTTCACCTCTATAACAAACTCCCGCCCCTCCCCCCCCCCCCCCCATCCCATCCCTGCCCGGCTCCTCCTTTTTCTTTTCTTCCATCCTCCATGTAGCATTATGCTCCGCAACCGTTTCCAAGACAGTGTCAATGCGCACACTCTTTGCGCATGATGACCATTACGTCATAAACAAAGACAAGGTGAATACTATATATCGCGTGTCGAGGTACTAGGTTTGCTCAAAGGCTTATTTGGAATATGACGTTAGCTTGTTATATTCCTCTTCCCCAGGGGGACCTGATCTCAACAAGGCATAGAAGTGCAGCTCTGGACTATTATTGATACCCCCAATAATATAGTTGAACAAGAGCTCCATCTACAGAGGACACAGTCTCTTAGTTGGAGAAGAGGCGTTCGGGCTAAATCCGTTTCCTCACCCAGTCGGGCACTTTGAAACAATCATGAACATCTGAAACTACTACTACCACCCCATTGAAAGAAATCAGATGGTGACGTCATTGTTTAATCTTAAATAGGTTTAAATTGACGAGTCTTTTGTCTACGACCATACCATGCTGAACATACCGGTTCTCGTCCGATCACCGAAGTCAAGAAACATAGGGCCTGGTCAGTAATTGGATGGGAGACCGCCTTTGAATACCGGGTGTTGTAGGCATTTTTTTTTTTATTTGAATTGATTTATTGGTTTCTGCATCTTTTTTTTTTTTTTTTTTCATCATACATTTTCATGAACATAACATGGCTTCATACAATATTTCAAGTGTTCACGCTTATCTGGAGGAAAGACGGGGAGCAATAAAAAGGATGACGAGTTTTTGGTGACTCTTCCCTTCTAAAAGAAGCTTATTTTCGACCTATAACTCCGTCCTTCCTTCCCTCCTTCACCTCTATAACAAACTCCCGCCCCTCCCCCCCCCCCCCCCATCCCATCCCTGCCCGGCTCCTCCTTTTTCTTTTCTTCCATCCTCCATGTAGCATTATGCTCCGCAACCGTTTCCAAGACAGTGTCAATGCGCACACTCTTTGCGCATGATGACCATTACGTCATAAACAAAGACAAGGTGAATACTATATATCGCGTGTCGAGGTACTAGGTTTGCTCAAAGGCTTATTTGGAATATGACGTTAGCTTGTTATATTCCTCTTCCCCAGGGGGACCTGATCTCAACAAGGCATAGAAGTGCAGCTCTGGACTATTATTGATACCCCCAATAATATAGTTGAACAAGAGCTCCATCTACAGAGGACACAGTCTCTTAGTTGGAGAAGAGGCGTTCGGGCTAAATCCGTTTCCTCACCCAGTCGGGCACTTTGAAACAATCATGAACATCTGAAACTACTACTACCACCCCATTGAAAGAAATCAGATGGTGACGTCATTGTTTAATCTTAAATAGGTTTAAATTGACGAGTCTTTTGTCTACGACCATACCATGCTGAACATACCGGTTCTCGTCCGATCACCGAAGTCAAGAAACATAGGGCCTGGTCAGTAATTGGATGGGAGACCGCCTTTGAATACCGGGTGTTGTAGGCATTTTTTTTTTATTTGAATTGATTTATTGGTTTCTGCATCTTTTTTTTTTTTTTTTTTTCATCATACATTTTCATGAACATAACATGGCTTCATACAATATTTCAAGTGTTCACGCTTATCTGGAGGAAAGACGGGGAGCAATAAAAAGGATGACGAGTTTTTGGTGACTCTTCCCTTCTAAAAGAAGCTTATTTTCGACCTATAACTCCGTCCTTCCTTCCCTCCTTCACCTCTATAACAAACTCCCGCCCCTCCCCCCCCCCCCCATCCCATCCCTGCCCGGCTCCTCCTTTTTCTTTTCTTCCATCCTCCATGTAGCATTATGCTCCGCAACCGTTTCCAAGACAGTGTCAATGCGCACACTCTTTGCGCATGATGACCATTACGTCATAAACAAAGACAAGGTGAATACTATATATCGCGTGTCGAGGTACTAGGTTTGCTCAAAGGCTTATTTGGAATATGACGTTAGCTTGTTATATTCCTCTTCCCCAGGGGGACCTGATCTCAACAAGGCATAGAAGTGCAGCTCTGGACTATTATTGATACCCCCAATAATATAGTTGAACAAGAGCTCCATCTACAGAGGACACAGTCTCTTAGTTGGAGAAGAGGCGTTCGGGCTAAATCCGTTTCCTCACCCAGTCGGGCACTTTGAAACAATCATGAACATCTGAAACTACTACTACCACCCCATTGAAAGAAATCAGATGGTGACGTCATTGTTTAATCTTAAATAGGTTTAAATTGACGAGTCTTTTGTCTACGACCATACCATGCTGAACATACCGGTTCTCGTCCGATCACCGAAGTCAAGAAACATAGGGCCTGGTCAGTAATTGGATGGGAGACCGCCTTTGAATACCGGGTGTTGTAGGCATTTTTTTTTTATTTGAATTGATTTATTGGTTTCTGCATCTTTTTTTTTTTTTTTTTTCATCATACATTTTCATGAACATAACATGGCTTCATACAATATTTCAAGTGTTCACGCTTATCTGGAGGAAAGACGGGGAGCAATAAAAAGGATGACGAGTTTTTGGTGACTCTTCCCTTCTAAAAGAAGCTTATTTTCGACCTATAACTCCGTCCTTCCTTCCCTCCTTCACCTCTATAACAAACTCCCGCCCCTCCCCCCCCCCCCCATCCCATCCCTGCCCGGCTCCTCCTTTTTCTTTTCTTCCATCCTCCATGTAGCATTATGCTCCGCAACCGTTTCCAAGACAGTGTCAATGCGCACACTCTTTGCGCATGATGACCATTACGTCATAAACAAAGACAAGGTGAATACTATATATCGCGTGTCGAGGTACTAGGTTTGCTCAAAGGCTTATTTGGAATATGACGTTAGCTTGTTATATTCCTCTTCCCCAGGGGGACCTGATCTCAACAAGGCATAGAAGTGCAGCTCTGGACTATTATTGATACCCCCAATAATATAGTTGAACAAGAGCTCCATCTACAGAGGACACAGTCTCTTAGTTGGAGAAGAGGCGTTCGGGCTAAATCCGTTTCCTCACCCAGTCGGGCACTTTGAAACAATCATGAACATCTGAAACTACTACTACCACCCCATTGAAAGAAATCAGATGGTGACGTCATTGTTTAATCTTAAATAGGTTTAAATTGACGAGTCTTTTGTCTACGACCATACCATGCTGAACATACCGGTTCTCGTCCGATCACCGAAGTCAAGAAACATAGGGCCTGGTCAGTAATTGGATGGGAGACCGCCTTTGAATACCGGGTGTTGTAGGCATTTTTTTTTTATTTGAATTGATTTATTGGTTTCTGCATCTTTTTTTTTTTTTTTTTTCATCATACATTTTCATGAACATAACATGGCTTCATACAATATTTCAAGTGTTCACGCTTATCTGGAGGAAAGACGGGGAGCAATAAAAAGGATGACGAGTTTTTGGTGACTCTTCCCTTCTAAAAGAAGCTTATTTTCGACCTATAACTCCGTCCTTCCTTCCCTCCTTCACCTCTATAACAAACTCCCGCCCCTCCCCCCCCCCCCATCCCATCCCTGCCCGGCTCCTCCTTTTTCTTTTCTTCCATCCTCCATGTAGCATTATGCTCCGCAACCGTTTCCAAGACAGTGTCAATGCGCACACTCTTTGCGCATGATGACCATTACGTCATAAACAAAGACAAGGTGAATACTATATATCGCGTGTCGAGGTACTAGGTTTGCTCAAAGGCTTATTTGGAATATGACGTTAGCTTGTTATATTCCTCTTCCCCAGGGGGACCTGATCTCAACAAGGCATAGAAGTGCAGCTCTGGACTATTATTGATACCCCCAATAATATAGTTGAACAAGAGCTCCATCTACAGAGGACACAGTCTCTTAGTTGGAGAAGAGGCGTTCGGGCTAAATCCGTTTCCTCACCCAGTCGGGCACTTTGAAACAATCATGAACATCTGAAACTACTACTACCACCCCATTGAAAGAAATCAGATGGTGACGTCATTGTTTAATCTTAAATAGGTTTAAATTGACGAGTCTTTTGTCTACGACCATACCATGCTGAACATACCGGTTCTCGTCCGATCACCGAAGTCAAGAAACATAGGGCCTGGTCAGTAATTGGATGGGAGACCGCCTTTGAATACCGGGTGTTGTAGGCATTTTTTTTTTTATTTGAATTGATTTATTGGTTTCTGCATCTTTTTTTTTTTTTTTTTTCATCATACATTTTCATGAACATAACATGGCTTCATACAATATTTCAAGTGTTCACGCTTATCTGGAGGAAAGACGGGGAGCAATAAAAAGGATGACGAGTTTTTGGTGACTCTTCCCTTCTAAAAGAAGCTTATTTTCGACCTATAACTCCGTCCTTCCTTCCCTCCTTCACCTCTATAACAAACTCCCGCCCCTCCCCCCCCCCCCCATCCCATCCCTGCCCGGCTCCTCCTTTTTCTTTTCTTCCATCCTCCATGTGGCATTATGCTCCGCAACCGTTTCCAAGACAGTGTCAATGCGCACACTCTTTGCGCATGATGACCATTACGTCATAAACAAAGACAAGGTGAATACTATATATCGCGTGTCGAGGTACTAGGTTTGCTCAAAGGCTTATTTGGAATATGACGTTAGCTTGTTATATTCCTCTTCCCCAGGGGGACCTGATCTCAACAAGGCATAGAAGTGCAGCTCTGGACTATTATTGATACCCCCAATAATATAGTTGAACAAGAGCTCCATCTACAGAGGACACAGTCTCTTAGTTGGAGAAGAGGCGTTCGGGCTAAATCCGTTTCCTCACCCAGTCGGGCACTTTGAAACAATCATGAACATCTGAAACTACTACTACCACCCCATTGAAAGAAATCAGATGGTGACGTCATTGTTTAATCTTAAATAGGTTTAAATTGACGAGTCTTTTGTCTACGACCATACCATGCTGAACATACCGGTTCTCGTCCGATCACCGAAGTCAAGAAACATAGGGCCTGGTCAGTAATTGGATGGGAGACCGCCTTTGAATACCGGGTGTTGTAGGCATTTTTTTTTTATTTGAATTGATTTATTGGTTTCTGCATCTTTTTTTTTTTTTTTTTTCATCATACATTTTCATGAACATAACATGGCTTCATACAATATTTCAAGTGTTCACGCTTATCTGGAGGAAAGACGGGGAGCAATAAAAAGGATGACGAGTTTTTGGTGACTCTTCCCTTCTAAAAGAAGCTTATTTTCGACCTATAACTCCGTCCTTCCTTCCCTCCTTCACCTCTATAACAAACTCCCGCCCCTCCCCCCCCCCCCATCCCATCCCTGCCCGGCTCCTCCTTTTTCTTTTCTTCCATCCTCCATGTGGCATTATGCTCCGCAACCGTTTCCAAGACAGTGTCAATGCGCACACTCTTTGCGCATGATGACCATTACGTCATAAACAAAGACAAGGTGAATACTATATATCGCGTGTCGAGGTACTAGGTTTGCTCAAAGGCTTATTTGGAATATGACGTTAGCTTGTTATATTCCTCTTCCCCAGGGGGACCTGATCTCAACAAGGCATAGAAGTGCAGCTCTGGACTATTATTGATACCCCCAATAATATAGTTGAACAAGAGCTCCATCTACAGAGGACACAGTCTCTTAGTTGGAGAAGAGGCGTTCGGGCTAAATCCGTTTCCTCACCCAGTCGGGCACTTTGAAACAATCATGAACATCTGAAACTACTACTACCACCCCATTGAAAGAAATCAGATGGTGACGTCATTGTTTAATCTTAAATAGGTTTAAATTGACGAGTCTTTTGTCTACGACCATACCATGCTGAACATACCGGTTCTCGTCCGATCACCGAAGTCAAGAAACATAGGGCCTGGTCAGTAATTGGATGGGAGACCGCCTTTGAATACCGGGTGTTGTAGGCATTTTTTTTTTATTTGAATTGATTTATTGGTTTCTGCATCTTTTTTTTTTTTTTTTTTCATCATACATTTTCATGAACATAACATGGCTTCATACAATATTTCAAGTGTTCACGCTTATCTGGAGGAAAGACGGGGAGCAATAAAAAGGATGACGAGTTTTTGGTGACTCTTCCCTTCTAAAAGAAGCTTATTTTCGACCTATAACTCCGTCCTTCCTTCCCTCCTTCACCTCTATAACAAACTCCCGCCCCTCCCCCCCCCCCCATCCCATCCCTGCCCGGCTCCTCCTTTTTCTTTTCTTCCATCCTCCATGTAGCATTATGCTCCGCAACCGTTTCCAAGACAGTGTCAATGCGCACACTCTTTGCGCATGATGACCATTACGTCATAAACAAAGACAAGGTGAATACTATATATCGCGTGTCGAGGTACTAGGTTTGCTCAAAGGCTTATTTGGAATATGACGTTAGCTTGTTATATTCCTCTTCCCCAGGGGGACCTGATCTCAACAAGGCATAGAAGTGCAGCTCTGGACTATTATTGATACCCCCAATAATATAGTTGAACAAGAGCTCCATCTACAGAGGACACAGTCTCTTAGTTGGAGAAGAGGCGTTCGGGCTAAATCCGTTTCCTCACCCAGTCGGGCACTTTGAAACAATCATGAACATCTGAAACTACTACTACCACCCCATTGAAAGAAATCAGATGGTGACGTCATTGTTTAATCTTAAATAGGTTTAAATTGACGAGTCTTTTGTCTACGACCATACCATGCTGAACATACCGGTTCTCGTCCGATCACCGAAGTCAAGAAACATAGGGCCTGGTCAGTAATTGGATGGGAGACCGCCTTTGAATACCGGGTGTTGTAGGCATTTTTTTTTTATTTGAATTGATTTATTGGTTTCTGCATCTTTTTTTTTTTTTTTTTTTCATCATACATTTTCATGAACATAACATGGCTTCATACAATATTTCAAGTGTTCACGCTTATCTGGAGGAAAGACGGGGAGCAATAAAAAGGATGACGAGTTTTTGGTGACTCTTCCCTTCTAAAAGAAGCTTATTTTCGACCTATAACTCCGTCCTTCCTTCCCTCCTTCACCTCTATAACAAACTCCCGCCCCTCCCCCCCCCCCCCCATCCCATCCCTGCCCGGCTCCTCCTTTTTCTTTTCTTCCATCCTCCATGTAGCATTATGCTCCGCAACCGTTTCCAAGACAGTGTCAATGCGCACACTCTTTGCGCATGATGACCATTACGTCATAAACAAAGACAAGGTGAATACTATATATCGCGTGTCGAGGTACTAGGTTTGCTCAAAGGCTTATTTGGAATATGACGTTAGCTTGTTATATTCCTCTTCCCCAGGGGGACCTGATCTCAACAAGGCATAGAAGTGCAGCTCTGGACTATTATTGATACCCCCAATAATATAGTTGAACAAGAGCTCCATCTACAGAGGACACAGTCTCTTAGTTGGAGAAGAGGCGTTCGGGCTAAATCCGTTTCCTCACCCAGTCGGGCACTTTGAAACAATCATGAACATCTGAAACTACTACTACCACCCCATTGAAAGAAATCAGATGGTGACGTCATTGTTTAATCTTAAATAGGTTTAAATTGACGAGTCTTTTGTCTACGACCATACCATGCTGAACATACCGGTTCTCGTCCGATCACCGAAGTCAAGAAACATAGGGCCTGGTCAGTAATTGGATGGGAGACCGCCTTTGAATACCGGGTGTTGTAGGCATTTTTTTTTTTATTTGAATTGATTTATTGGTTTCTGCATCTTTTTTTTTTTTTTTTTTTCATCATACATTTTCATGAACATAACATGGCTTCATACAATATTTCAAGTGTTCACGCTTATCTGGAGGAAAGACGGGGAGCAATAAAAAGGATGACGAGTTTTTGGTGACTCTTCCCTTCTAAAAGAAGCTTATTTTCGACCTATAACTCCGTCCTTCCTTCCCTCCTTCACCTCTATAACAAACTCCCGCCCCTCCCCCCCCCCCCCATCCCATCCCTGCCCGGCTCCTCCTTTTTCTTTTCTTCCATCCTCCATGTGCATTATGCTCCGCAACCGTTTCCAAGACAGTGTCAATGCGCACACTCTTTGCGCATGATGACCATTACGTCATAAACAAAGACAAGGTGAATACTATATATCGCGTGTCGAGGTACTAGGTTTGCTCAAAGGCTTATTTGGAATATGACGTTAGCTTGTTATATTCCTCTTCCCCAGGGGGACCTGATCTCAACAAGGCATAGAAGTGCAGCTCTGGACTATTATTGATACCCCCAATAATATAGTTGAACAAGAGCTCCATCTACAGAGGACACAGTCTCTTAGTTGGAGAAGAGGCGTTCGGGCTAAATCCGTTTCCTCACCCAGTCGGGCACTTTGAAACAATCATGAACATCTGAAACTACTACTACCACCCCATTGAAAGAAATCAGATGGTGACGTCATTGTTTAATCTTAAATAGGTTTAAATTGACGAGTCTTTTGTCTACGACCATACCATGCTGAACATACCGGTTCTCGTCCGATCACCGAAGTCAAGAAACATAGGGCCTGGTCAGTAATTGGATGGGAGACCGCCTTTGAATACCGGGTGTTGTAGGCATTTTTTTTTTATTTGAATTGATTTATTGGTTTCTGCATCTTTTTTTTTTTTTTTTTTTCATCATACATTTTCATGAACATAACATGGCTTCATACAATATTTCAAGTGTTCACGCTTATCTGGAGGAAAGACGGGGAGCAATAAAAAGGATGACGAGTTTTTGGTGACTCTTCCCTTCTAAAAGAAGCTTATTTTCGACCTATAACTCCGTCCTTCCTTCCCTCCTTCACCTCTATAACAAACTCCCGCCCCTCCCCCCCCCCCCCATCCCATCCCTGCCCGGCTCCTCCTTTTTCTTTTCTTCCATCCTCCATGTAGCATTATGCTCCGCAACCGTTTCCAAGACAGTGTCAATGCGCACACTCTTTGCGCATGATGACCATTACGTCATAAACAAAGACAAGGTGAATACTATATATCGCGTGTCGAGGTACTAGGTTTGCTCAAAGGCTTATTTGGAATATGACGTTAGCTTGTTATATTCCTCTTCCCCAGGGGGACCTGATCTCAACAAGGCATAGAAGTGCAGCTCTGGACTATTATTGATACCCCCAATAATATAGTTGAACAAGAGCTCCATCTACAGAGGACACAGTCTCTTAGTTGGAGAAGAGGCGTTCGGGCTAAATCCGTTTCCTCACCCAGTCGGGCACTTTGAAACAATCATGAACATCTGAAACTACTACTACCACCCCATTGAAAGAAATCAGATGGTGACGTCATTGTTTAATCTTAAATAGGTTTAAATTGACGAGTCTTTTGTCTACGACCATACCATGCTGAACATACCGGTTCTCGTCCGATCACCGAAGTCAAGAAACATAGGGCCTGGTCAGTAATTGGATGGGAGACCGCCTTTGAATACCGGGTGTTGTAGGCATTTTTTTTTTTATTTGAATTGATTTATTGGTTTCTGCATCTTTTTTTTTTTTTTTTTTCATCATACATTTTCATGAACATAACATGGCTTCATACAATATTTCAAGTGTTCACGCTTATCTGGAGGAAAGACGGGGAGCAATAAAAAGGATGACGAGTTTTTGGTGACTCTTCCCTTCTAAAAGAAGCTTATTTTCGACCTATAACTCCGTCCTTCCTTCCCTCCTTCACCTCTATAACAAACTCCCGCCCCTCCCCCCCCCCCCCCCATCCCATCCCTGCCCGGCTCCTCCTTTTTCTTTTCTTCCATCCTCCATGTAGCATTATGCTCCGCAACCGTTTCCAAGACAGTGTCAATGCGCACACTCTTTGCGCATGATGACCATTACGTCATAAACAAAGACAAGGTGAATACTATATATCGCGTGTCGAGGTACTAGGTTTGCTCAAAGGCTTATTTGGAATATGACGTTAGCTTGTTATATTCCTCTTCCCCAGGGGGACCTGATCTCAACAAGGCATAGAAGTGCAGCTCTGGACTATTATTGATACCCCCAATAATATAGTTGAACAAGAGCTCCATCTACAGAGGACACAGTCTCTTAGTTGGAGAAGAGGCGTTCGGGCTAAATCCGTTTCCTCACCCAGTCGGGCACTTTGAAACAATCATGAACATCTGAAACTACTACTACCACCCCATTGAAAGAAATCAGATGGTGACGTCATTGTTTAATCTTAAATAGGTTTAAATTGACGAGTCTTTTGTCTACGACCATACCATGCTGAACATACCGGTTCTCGTCCGATCACCGAAGTCAAGAAACATAGGGCCTGGTCAGTAATTGGATGGGAGACCGCCTTTGAATACCGGGTGTTGTAGGCATTTTTTTTTTATTTGAATTGATTTATTGGTTTCTGCATCTTTTTTTTTTTTTTTTTTCATCATACATTTTCATGAACATAACATGGCTTCATACAATATTTCAAGTGTTCACGCTTATCTGGAGGAAAGACGGGGAGCAATAAAAAGGATGACGAGTTTTTGGTGACTCTTCCCTTCTAAAAGAAGCTTATTTTCGACCTATAACTCCGTCCTTCCTTCCCTCCTTCACCTCTATAACAAACTCCCGCCCCTCCCCCCCCCCCCCCATCCCATCCCTGCCCGGCTCCTCCTTTTTCTTTTCTTCCATCCTCCATGTAGCATTATGCTCCGCAACCGTTTCCAAGACAGTGTCAATGCGCACACTCTTTGCGCATGATGACCATTACGTCATAAACAAAGACAAGGTGAATACTATATATCGCGTGTCGAGGTACTAGGTTTGCTCAAAGGCTTATTTGGAATATGACGTTAGCTTGTTATATTCCTCTTCCCCAGGGGGACCTGATCTCAACA
Organism: Strongylocentrotus purpuratus; assembly: GCF_000002235.5. Taxonomy (NCBI): domain Eukaryota; kingdom Metazoa; phylum Echinodermata; class Echinoidea; order Camarodonta; family Strongylocentrotidae; genus Strongylocentrotus; species Strongylocentrotus purpuratus. Next base: position 35,159,776 of record NW_022145605.1, read on the forward strand.
AGGCATAGAAGTGCAGCTCTGGACTATTATTGATACCCCCAATAATATAGTTGAACAAGAGCTCCATCTACAGAGGACACAGTCTCTTAGTTGGAGAAGAGGCGTTCGGGCTAAATCCGTTTCCTCACCCAGTCGGGCACTTTGAAACAATCATGAACATCTGAAACTACTACTACCACCCCATTGAAAGAAATCAGATGGTGACGTCATTGTTTAATCTTAAATAGGTTTAAATTGACGAGTCTTTTGTCTACGACCATACCATGCTGAACATACCGGTTCTCGTCCGATCACCGAAGTCAAGAAACATAGGGCCTGGTCAGTAATTGGATGGGAGACCGCCTTTGAATACCGGGTGTTGTAGGCATTTTTTTTTTATTTGAATTGATTTATTGGTTTCTGCATCTTTTTTTTTTTTTTTTTTCATCATACATTTTCATGAACATAACATGGCTTCATACAATATTTCAAGTGTTCACGCTTATCTGGAGGAAAGACGGGGAGCAATAAAAAGGATGACGAGTTTTTGGTGACTCTTCCCTTCTAAAAGAAGCTTATTTTCGACCTATAACTCCGTCCTTCCTTCCCTCCTTCACCTCTATAACAAACTCCCGCCCCTCCCCCCCCCCCCATCCCATCCCTGCCCGGCTCCTCCTTTTTCTTTTCTTCCATCCTCCATGTAGCATTATGCTCCGCAACCGTTTCCAAGACAGTGTCAATGCGCACACTCTTTGCGCATGATGACCATTACGTCATAAACAAAGACAAGGTGAATACTATATATCGCGTGTCGAGGTACTAGGTTTGCTCAAAGGCTTATTTGGAATATGACGTTAGCTTGTTATATTCCTCTTCCCCAGGGGGACCTGATCTCAACAAGGCATAGAAGTGCAGCTCTGGACTATTATTGATACCCCCAATAATATAGTTGAACAAGAGCTCCATCTACAGAGGACACAGTCTCTTAGTTGGAGAAGAGGCGTTCGGGCTAAATCCGTTTCCTCACCCAGTCGGGCACTTTGAAACAATCATGAACATCTGAAACTACTACTACCACCCCATTGAAAGAAATCAGATGGTGACGTCATTGTTTAATCTTAAATAGGTTTAAATTGACGAGTCTTTTGTCTACGACCATACCATGCTGAACATACCGGTTCTCGTCCGATCACCGAAGTCAAGAAACATAGGGCCTGGTCAGTAATTGGATGGGAGACCGCCTTTGAATACCGGGTGTTGTAGGCATTTTTTTTTTATTTGAATTGATTTATTGGTTTCTGCATCTTTTTTTTTTTTTTTTTTTCATCATACATTTTCATGAACATAACATGGCTTCATACAATATTTCAAGTGTTCACGCTTATCTGGAGGAAAGACGGGGAGCAATAAAAAGGATGACGAGTTTTTGGTGACTCTTCCCTTCTAAAAGAAGCTTATTTTCGACCTATAACTCCGTCCTTCCTTCCCTCCTTCACCTCTATAACAAACTCCCGCCCCTCCCCCCCCCCCCATCCCATCCCTGCCCGGCTCCTCCTTTTTCTTTTCTTCCATCCTCCATGTGCATTATGCTCCGCAACCGTTTCCAAGACAGTGTCAATGCGCACACTCTTTGCGCATGATGACCATTACGTCATAAACAAAGACAAGGTGAATACTATATATCGCGTGTCGAGGTACTAGGTTTGCTCAAAGGCTTATTTGGAATATGACGTTAGCTTGTTATATTCCTCTTCCCCAGGGGGACCTGATCTCAACAAGGCATAGAAGTGCAGCTCTGGACTATTATTGATACCCCCAATAATATAGTTGAACAAGAGCTCCATCTACAGAGGACACAGTCTCTTAGTTGGAGAAGAGGCGTTCGGGCTAAATCCGTTTCCTCACCCAGTCGGGCACTTTGAAACAATCATGAACATCTGAAACTACTACTACCACCCCATTGAAAGAAATCAGATGGTGACGTCATTGTTTAATCTTAAATAGGTTTAAATTGACGAGTCTTTTGTCTACGACCATACCATGCTGAACATACCGGTTCTCGTCCGATCACCGAAGTCAAGAAACATAGGGCCTGGTCAGTAATTGGATGGGAGACCGCCTTTGAATACCGGGTGTTGTAGGCATTTTTTTTTTATTTGAATTGATTTATTGGTTTCTGCATCTTTTTTTTTTTTTTTTTTCATCATACATTTTCATGAACATAACATGGCTTCATACAATATTTCAAGTGTTCACGCTTATCTGGAGGAAAGACGGGGAGCAATAAAAAGGATGACGAGTTTTTGGTGACTCTTCCCTTCTAAAAGAAGCTTATTTTCGACCTATAACTCCGTCCTTCCTTCCCTCCTTCACCTCTATAACAAACTCCCGCCCCTCCCCCCCCCCCCATCCCATCCCTGCCCGGCTCCTCCTTTTTCTTTTCTTCCATCCTCCATGTAGCATTATGCTCCGCAACCGTTTCCAAGACAGTGTCAATGCGCACACTCTTTGCGCATGATGACCATTACGTCATAAACAAAGACAAGGTGAATACTATATATCGCGTGTCGAGGTACTAGGTTTGCTCAAAGGCTTATTTGGAATATGACGTTAGCTTGTTATATTCCTCTTCCCCAGGGGGACCTGATCTCAACAAGGCATAGAAGTGCAGCTCTGGACTATTATTGATACCCCCAATAATATAGTTGAACAAGAGCTCCATCTACAGAGGACACAGTCTCTTAGTTGGAGAAGAGGCGTTCGGGCTAAATCCGTTTCCTCACCCAGTCGGGCACTTTGAAACAATCATGAACATCTGAAACTACTACTACCACCCCATTGAAAGAAATCAGATGGTGACGTCATTGTTTAATCTTAAATAGGTTTAAATTGACGAGTCTTTTGTCTACGACCATACCATGCTGAACATACCGGTTCTCGTCCGATCACCGAAGTCAAGAAACATAGGGCCTGGTCAGTAATTGGATGGGAGACCGCCTTTGAATACCGGGTGTTGTAGGCATTTTTTTTTTATTTGAATTGATTTATTGGTTTCTGCATCTTTTTTTTTTTTTTTTTTCATCATACATTTTCATGAACATAACATGGCTTCATACAATATTTCAAGTGTTCACGCTTATCTGGAGGAAAGACGGGGAGCAATAAAAAGGATGACGAGTTTTTGGTGACTCTTCCCTTCTAAAAGAAGCTTATTTTCGACCTATAACTCCGTCCTTCCTTCCCTCCTTCACCTCTATAACAAACTCCCGCCCCTCCCCCCCCCCCCCATCCCATCCCTGCCCGGCTCCTCCTTTTTCTTTTCTTCCATCCTCCATGTGGCATTATGCTCCGCAACCGTTTCCAAGACAGTGTCAATGCGCACACTCTTTGCGCATGATGACCATTACGTCATAAACAAAGACAAGGTGAATACTATATATCGCGTGTCGAGGTACTAGGTTTGCTCAAAGGCTTATTTGGAATATGACGTTAGCTTGTTATATTCCTCTTCCCCAGGGGGACCTGATCTCAACAAGGCATAGAAGTGCAGCTCTGGACTATTATTGATACCCCCAATAATATAGTTGAACAAGAGCTCCATCTACAGAGGACACAGTCTCTTAGTTGGAGAAGAGGCGTTCGGGCTAAATCCGTTTCCTCACCCAGTCGGGCACTTTGAAACAATCATGAACATCTGAAACTACTACTACCACCCCATTGAAAGAAATCAGATGGTGACGTCATTGTTTAATCTTAAATAGGTTTAAATTGACGAGTCTTTTGTCTACGACCATACCATGCTGAACATACCGGTTCTCGTCCGATCACCGAAGTCAAGAAACATAGGGCCTGGTCAGTAATTGGATGGGAGACCGCCTTTGAATACCGGGTGTTGTAGGCATTTTTTTTTTATTTGAATTGATTTATTGGTTTCTGCATCTTTTTTTTTTTTTTTTTTCATCATACATTTTCATGAACATAACATGGCTTCATACAATATTTCAAGTGTTCACGCTTATCTGGAGGAAAGACGGGGAGCAATAAAAAGGATGACGAGTTTTTGGTGACTCTTCCCTTCTAAAAGAAGCTTATTTTCGACCTATAACTCCGTCCTTCCTTCCCTCCTTCACCTCTATAACAAACTCCCGCCCCTCCCCCCCCCCCCCATCCCATCCCTGCCCGGCTCCTCCTTTTTCTTTTCTTCCATCCTCCATGTGGCATTATGCTCCGCAACCGTTTCCAAGACAGTGTCAATGCGCACACTCTTTGCGCATGATGACCATTACGTCATAAACAAAGACAAGGTGAATACTATATATCGCGTGTCGAGGTACTAGGTTTGCTCAAAGGCTTATTTGGAATATGACGTTAGCTTGTTATATTCCTCTTCCCCAGGGGGACCTGATCTCAACAAGGCATAGAAGTGCAGCTCTGGACTATTATTGATACCCCCAATAATATAGTTGAACAAGAGCTCCATCTACAGAGGACACAGTCTCTTAGTTGGAGAAGAGGCGTTCGGGCTAAATCCGTTTCCTCACCCAGTCGGGCACTTTGAAACAATCATGAACATCTGAAACTACTACTACCACCCCATTGAAAGAAATCAGATGGTGACGTCATTGTTTAATCTTAAATAGGTTTAAATTGACGAGTCTTTTGTCTACGACCATACCATGCTGAACATACCGGTTCTCGTCCGATCACCGAAGTCAAGAAACATAGGGCCTGGTCAGTAATTGGATGGGAGACCGCCTTTGAATACCGGGTGTTGTAGGCATTTTTTTTTTATTTGAATTGATTTATTGGTTTCTGCATCTTTTTTTTTTTTTTTTTTCATCATACATTTTCATGAACATAACATGGCTTCATACAATATTTCAAGTGTTCACGCTTATCTGGAGGAAAGACGGGGAGCAATAAAAAGGATGACGAGTTTTTGGTGACTCTTCCCTTCTAAAAGAAGCTTATTTTCGACCTATAACTCCGTCCTTCCTTCCCTCCTTCACCTCTATAACAAACTCCCGCCCCTCCCCCCCCCCCCCCCATCCCATCCCTGCCCGGCTCCTCCTTTTTCTTTTCTTCCATCCTCCATGTGCATTATGCTCCGCAACCGTTTCCAAGACAGTGTCAATGCGCACACTCTTTGCGCATGATGACCATTACGTCATAAACAAAGACAAGGTGAATACTATATATCGCGTGTCGAGGTACTAGGTTTGCTCAAAGGCTTATTTGGAATATGACGTTAGCTTGTTATATTCCTCTTCCCCAGGGGGACCTGATCTCAACAAGGCATAGAAGTGCAGCTCTGGACTATTATTGATACCCCCAATAATATAGTTGAACAAGAGCTCCATCTACAGAGGACACAGTCTCTTAGTTGGAGAAGAGGCGTTCGGGCTAAATCCGTTTCCTCACCCAGTCGGGCACTTTGAAACAATCATGAACATCTGAAACTACTACTACCACCCCATTGAAAGAAATCAGATGGTGACGTCATTGTTTAATCTTAAATAGGTTTAAATTGACGAGTCTTTTGTCTACGACCATACCATGCTGAACATACCGGTTCTCGTCCGATCACCGAAGTCAAGAAACATAGGGCCTGGTCAGTAATTGGATGGGAGACCGCCTTTGAATACCGGGTGTTGTAGGCATTTTTTTTTTTTTGAATTGATTTATTGGTTTCTGCATCTTTTTTTTTTTTTTTTTTCATCATACATTTTCATGAACATAACATGGCTTCATACAATATTTCAAGTGTTCACGCTTATCTGGAGGAAAGACGGGGAGCAATAAAAAGGATGACGAGTTTTTGGTGACTCTTCCCTTCTAAAAGAAGCTTATTTTCGACCTATAACTCCGTCCTTCCTTCCCTCCTTCACCTCTATAACAAACTCCCGCCCCTCCCCCCCCCCCCCCATCCCATCCCTGCCCGGCTCCTCCTTTTTCTTTTCTTCCATCCTCCATGTGGCATTATGCTCCGCAACCGTTTCCAAGACAGTGTCAATGCGCACACTCTTTGCGCATGATGACCATTACGTCATAAACAAAGACAAGGTGAATACTATATATCGCGTGTCGAGGTACTAGGTTTGCTCAAAGGCTTATTTGGAATATGACGTTAGCTTGTTATATTCCTCTTCCCCAGGGGGACCTGATCTCAACAAGGCATAGAAGTGCAGCTCTGGACTATTATTGATACCCCCAATAATATAGTTGAACAAGAGCTCCATCTACAGAGGACACAGTCTCTTAGTTGGAGAAGAGGCGTTCGGGCTAAATCCGTTTCCTCACCCAGTCGGGCACTTTGAAACAATCATGAACATCTGAAACTACTACTACCACCCCATTGAAAGAAATCAGATGGTGACGTCATTGTTTAATCTTAAATAGGTTTAAATTGACGAGTCTTTTGTCTACGACCATACCATGCTGAACATACCGGTTCTCGTCCGATCACCGAAGTCAAGAAACATAGGGCCTGGTCAGTAATTGGATGGGAGACCGCCTTTGAATACCGGGTGTTGTAGGCATTTTTTTTTTTATTTGAATTGATTTATTGGTTTCTGCATCTTTTTTTTTTTTTTTTTTTCATCATACATTTTCATGAACATAACATGGCTTCATACAATATTTCAAGTGTTCACGCTTATCTGGAGGAAAGACGGGGAGCAATAAAAAGGATGACGAGTTTTTGGTGACTCTTCCCTTCTAAAAGAAGCTTATTTTCGACCTATAACTCCGTCCTTCCTTCCCTCCTTCACCTCTATAACAAACTCCCGCCCCTCCCCCCCCCCCCCATCCCATCCCTGCCCGGCTCCTCCTTTTTCTTTTCTTCCATCCTCCATGTGGCATTATGCTCCGCAACCGTTTCCAAGACAGTGTCAATGCGCACACTCTTTGCGCATGATGACCATTACGTCATAAACAAAGACAAGGTGAATACTATATATCGCGTGTCGAGGTACTAGGTTTGCTCAAAGGCTTATTTGGAATATGACGTTAGCTTGTTATATTCCTCTTCCCCAGGGGGACCTGATCTCAACAAGGCATAGAAGTGCAGCTCTGGACTATTATTGATACCCCCAATAATATAGTTGAACAAGAGCTCCATCTACAGAGGACACAGTCTCTTAGTTGGAGAAGAGGCGTTCGGGCTAAATCCGTTTCCTCACCCAGTCGGGCACTTTGAAACAATCATGAACATCTGAAACTACTACTACCACCCCATTGAAAGAAATCAGATGGTGACGTCATTGTTTAATCTTAAATAGGTTTAAATTGACGAGTCTTTTGTCTACGACCATACCATGCTGAACATACCGGTTCTCGTCCGATCACCGAAGTCAAGAAACATAGGGCCTGGTCAGTAATTGGATGGGAGACCGCCTTTGAATACCGGGTGTTGTAGGCATTTTTTTTTTATTTGAATTGATTTATTGGTTTCTGCATCTTTTTTTTTTTTTTTTTTCATCATACATTTTCATGAACATAACATGGCTTCATACAATATTTCAAGTGTTCACGCTTATCTGGAGGAAAGACGGGGAGCAATAAAAAGGATGACGAGTTTTTGGTGACTCTTCCCTTCTAAAAGAAGCTTATTTTCGACCTATAACTCCGTCCTTCCTTCCCTCCTTCACCTCTATAACAAACTCCCGCCCCTCCCCCCCCCCATCCCATCCCTGCCCGGCTCCTCCTTTTTCTTTTCTTCCATCCTCCATGTGGCATTATGCTCCGCAACCGTTTCCAAGACAGTGTCAATGCGCACACTCTTTGCGCATGATGACCATTACGTCATAAACAAAGACAAGGTGAATACTATATATCGCGTGTCGAGGTACTAGGTTTGCTCAAAGGCTTATTTGGAATATGACGTTAGCTTGTTATATTCCTCTTCCCCAGGGGGACCTGATCTCAACAAGGCATAGAAGTGCAGCTCTGGACTATTATTGATACCCCAATAATATAGTTGAACAAGAGCTCCATCTACAGAGGACACAGTCTCTTAGTTGGAGAAGAGGCGTTCGGGCTAAATCCGTTTCCTCACCCAGTCGGGCACTTTGAAACAATCATGAACATCTGAAACTACTACTACCACCCCATTGAAAGAAATCAGATGGTGACGTCATTGTTTAATCTTAAATAGGTTTAAATTGACGAGTCTTTTGTCTACGACCATACCATGCTGAACATACCGGTTCTCGTCCGATCACCGAAGTCAAGAAACATAGGGCCTGGTCAGTAATTGGATGGGAGACCGCCTTTGAATACCGGGTGTTGTAGGCATTTTTTTTTTTATTTGAATTGATTTATTGGTTTCTGCATCTTTTTTTTTTTTTTTTTTCATCATACATTTTCATGAACATAACATGGCTTCATACAATATTTCAAGTGTTCACGCTTATCTGGAGGAAAGACGGGGAGCAATAAAAAGGATGACGAGTTTTTGGTGACTCTTCCCTTCTAAAAGAAGCTTATTTTCGACCTATAACTCCGTCCTTCCTTCCCTCCTTCACCTCTATAACAAACTCCCGCCCCTCCCCCCCCCCCCCATCCCATCCCTGCCCGGCTCCTCCTTTTTCTTTTCTTCCATCCTCCATGTGGCATTATGCTCCGCAACCGTTTCCAAGACAGTGTCAATGCGCACACTCTTTGCGCATGATGACCATTACGTCATAAACAAAGACAAGGTGAATACTATATATCGCGTGTCGAGGTACTAGGTTTGCTCAAAGGCTTATTTGGAATATGACGTTAGCTTGTTATATTCCTCTTCCCCAGGGGGACCTGATCTCAACAAGGCATAGAAGTGCAGCTCTGGACTATTATTGATACCCCCAATAATATAGTTGAACAAGAGCTCCATCTACAGAGGACACAGTCTCTTAGTTGGAGAAGAGGCGTTCGGGCTAAATCCGTTTCCTCACCCAGTCGGGCACTTTGAAACAATCATGAACATCTGAAACTACTACTACCACCCCATTGAAAGAAATCAGATGGTGACGTCATTGTTTAATCTTAAATAGGTTTAAATTGACGAGTCTTTTGTCTACGACCATACCATGCTGAACATACCGGTTCTCGTCCGATCACCGAAGTCAAGAAACATAGGGCCTGGTCAGTAATTGGATGGGAGACCGCCTTTGAATACCGGGTGTTGTAGGCATTTTTTTTTTATTTGAATTGATTTATTGGTTTCTGCATCTTTTTTTTTTTTTTTTTTTCATCATACATTTTCATGAACATAACATGGCTTCATACAATATTTCAAGTGTTCACGCTTATCTGGAGGAAAGACGGGGAGCAATAAAAAGGATGACGAGTTTTTGGTGACTCTTCCCTTCTAAAAGAAGCTTATTTTCGACCTATAACTCCGTCCTTCCTTCCCTCCTTCACCTCTATAACAAACTCCCGCCCCTCCCCCCCCCCCCCCCCCATCCCCCTGCCCGGCTCCTCCTTTTTCTTTTCTTCCATCCTCCATGTGGCATTATGCTCCGCAACCGTTTCCAAGACAGTGTCAATGCGCACACTCTTTGCGCATGATGACCATTACGTCATAAACAAAGACAAGGTGAATACTATATATCGCGTGTCGAGGTACTAGGTTTGCTCAAAGGCTTATTTGGAATATGACGTTAGCTTGTTATATTCCTCTTCCCCAGGGGGACCTGATCTCAACAAGGCATAGAAGTGCAGCTCTGGACTATTATTGATACCCCCAATAATATAGTTGAACAAGAGCTCCATCTACAGAGGACACAGTCTCTTAGTTGGAGAAGAGGCGTTCGGGCTAAATCCGTTTCCTCACCCAGTCGGGCACTTTGAAACAATCATGAACATCTGAAACTACTACTACCACCCCATTGAAAGAAATCAGATGGTGACGTCATTGTTTAATCTTAAATAGGTTTAAATTGACGAGTCTTTTGTCTACGACCATACCATGCTGAACATACCGGTTCTCGTCCGATCACCGAAGTCAAGAAACATAGGGCCTGGTCAGTAATTGGATGGGAGACCGCCTTTGAATACCGGGTGTTGTAGGCATTTTTTTTTTATTTGAATTGATTTATTGGTTTCTGCATCTTTTTTTTTTTTTTTTTTTCATCATACATTTTCATGAACATAACATGGCTTCATACAATATTTCAAGTGTTCACGCTTATCTGGAGGAAAGACGGGGAGCAATAAAAAGGATGACGAGTTTTTGGTGACTCTTCCCTTCTAAAAGAAGCTTATTTTCGACCTATAACTCCGTCCTTCCTTCCCTCCTTCACCTCTATAACAAACTCCCGCCCCTCCCCCCCCCCCCCATCCCATCCCTGCCCGGCTCCTCCTTTTTCTTTTCTTCCATCCTCCATGTGGCATTATGCTCCGCAACCGTTTCCAAGACAGTGTCAATGCGCACACTCTTTGCGCATGATGACCATTACGTCATAAACAAAGACAAGGTGAATACTATATATCGCGTGTCGAGGTACTAGGTTTGCTCAAAGGCTTATTTGGAATATGACGTTAGCTTGTTATATTCCTCTTCCCCAGGGGGACCTGATCTCAACAAGGCATAGAAGTGCAGCTCTGGACTATTATTGATACCCCCAATAATATAGTTGAACAAGAGCTCCATCTACAGAGGACACAGTCTCTTAGTTGGAGAAGAGGCGTTCGGGCTAAATCCGTTTCCTCACCCAGTCGGGCACTTTGAAACAATCATGAACATCTGAAACTACTACTACCACCCCATTGAAAGAAATCAGATGGTGACGTCATTGTTTAATCTTAAATAGGTTTAAATTGACGAGTCTTTTGTCTACGACCATACCATGCTGAACATACCGGTTCTCGTCCGATCACCGAAGTCAAGAAACATAGGGCCTGGTCAGTAATTGGATGGGAGACCGCCTTTGAATACCGGGTGTTGTAGGCATTTTTTTTTTATTTGAATTGATTTATTGGTTTCTGCATCTTTTTTTTTTTTTTTTTTCATCATACATTTTCATGAACATAACATGGCTTCATACAATATTTCAAGTGTTCACGCTTATCTGGAGGAAAGACGGGGAGCAATAAAAAGGATGACGAGTTTTTGGTGACTCTTCCCTTCTAAAAGAAGCTTATTTTCGACCTATAACTCCGTCCTTCCTTCCCTCCTTCACCTCTATAACAAACTCCCGCCCCTCCCCCCCCCCCCCCATCCCATCCCTGCCCGGCTCCTCCTTTTTCTTTTCTTCCATCCTCCATGTGGCATTATGCTCCGCAACCGTTTCCAAGACAGTGTCAATGCGCACACTCTTTGCGCATGATGACCATTACGTCATAAACAAAGACAAGGTGAATACTATATATCGCGTGTCGAGGTACTAGGTTTGCTCAAAGGCTTATTTGGAATATGACGTTAGCTTGTTATATTCCTCTTCCCCAGGGGGACCTGATCTCAACAAGGCATAGAAGTGCAGCTCTGGACTATTATTGATACCCCAATAATATAGTTGAACAAGAGCTCCATCTACAGAGGACACAGTCTCTTAGTTGGAGAAGAGGCGTTCGGGCTAAATCCGTTTCCTCACCCAGTCGGGCACTTTGAAACAATCATGAACATCTGAAACTACTACTACCACCCCATTGAAAGAAATCAGATGGTGACGTCATTGTTTAATCTTAAATAGGTTTAAATTGACGAGTCTTTTGTCTACGACCATACCATGCTGAACATACCGGTTCTCGTCCGATCACCGAAGTCAAGAAACATAGGGCCTGGTCAGTAATTGGATGGGAGACCGCCTTTGAATACCGGGTGTTGTAGGCATTTTTTTTTTTATTTGAATTGATTTATTGGTTTCTGCATCTTTTTTTTTTTTTTTTTTCATCATACATTTTCATGAACATAACATGGCTTCATACAATATTTCAAGTGTTCACGCTTATCTGGAGGAAAGACGGGGAGCAATAAAAAGGATGACGAGTTTTTGGTGACTCTTCCCTTCTAAAAGAAGCTTATTTTCGACCTATAACTCCGTCCTTCCTTCCCTCCTTCACCTCTATAACAAACTCCCGCCCCTCCCCCCCCCCCCCATCCCATCCCTGCCCGGCTCCTCCTTTTTCTTTTCTTCCATCCTCCATGTAGCATTATGCTCCGCAACCGTTTCCAAGACAGTGTCAATGCGCACACTCTTTGCGCATGATGACCATTACGTCATAAACAAAGACAAGGTGAATACTATATATCGCGTGTCGAGGTACTAGGTTTGCTCAAAGGCTTATTTGGAATATGACGTTAGCTTGTTATATTCCTCTTCCCCAGGGGGACCTGATCTCAACAAGGCATAGAAGTGCAGCTCTGGACTATTATTGATACCCCCAATAATATAGTTGAACAAGAGCTCCATCTACAGAGGACACAGTCTCTTAGTTGGAGAAGAGGCGTTCGGGCTAAATCCGTTTCCTCACCCAGTCGGGCACTTTGAAACAATCATGAACATCTGAAACTACTACTACCACCCCATTGAAAGAAATCAGATGGTGACGTCATTGTTTAATCTTAAATAGGTTTAAATTGACGAGTCTTTTGTCTACGACCATACCATGCTGAACATACCGGTTCTCGTCCGATCACCGAAGTCAAGAAACATAGGGCCTGGTCAGTAATTGGATGGGAGACCGCCTTTGAATACCGGGTGTTGTAGGCATTTTTTTTTTATTTGAATTGATTTATTGGTTTCTGCATCTTTTTTTTTTTTTTTTTTTCATCATACATTTTCATGAACATAACATGGCTTCATACAATATTTCAAGTGTTCACGCTTATCTGGAGGAAAGACGGGGAGCAATAAAAAGGATGACGAGTTTTTGGTGACTCTTCCCTTCTAAAAGAAGCTTATTTTCGACCTATAACTCCGTCCTTCCTTCCCTCCTTCACCTCTATAACAAACTCCCGCCCCTCCCCCCCCCCCCCATCCCATCCCTGCCCGGCTCCTCCTTTTTCTTTTCTTCCATCCTCCATGTGGCATTATGCTCCGCAACCGTTTCCAAGACAGTGTCAATGCGCACACTCTTTGCGCATGATGACCATTACGTCATAAACAAAGACAAGGTGAATACTATATATCGCGTGTCGAGGTACTAGGTTTGCTCAAAGGCTTATTTGGAATATGACGTTAGCTTGTTATATTCCTCTTCCCCAGGGGGACCTGATCTCAACAAGGCATAGAAGTGCAGCTCTGGACTATTATTGATACCCCCAATAATATAGTTGAACAAGAGCTCCATCTACAGAGGACACAGTCTCTTAGTTGGAGAAGAGGCGTTCGGGCTAAATCCGTTTCCTCACCCAGTCGGGCACTTTGAAACAATCATGAACATCTGAAACTACTACTACCACCCCATTGAAAGAAATCAGATGGTGACGTCATTGTTTAATCTTAAATAGGTTTAAATTGACGAGTCTTTTGTCTACGACCATACCATGCTGAACATACCGGTTCTCGTCCGATCACCGAAGTCAAGAAACATAGGGCCTGGTCAGTAATTGGATGGGAGACCGCCTTTGAATACCGGGTGTTGTAGGCATTTTTTTTTTATTTGAATTGATTTATTGGTTTCTGCATCTTTTTTTTTTTTTTTTTCATCATACATTTTCATGAACATAACATGGCTTCATACAATATTTCAAGTGTTCACGCTTATCTGGAGGAAAGACGGGGAGCAATAAAAAGGATGACGAGTTTTTGGTGACTCTTCCCTTCTAAAAGAAGCTTATTTTCGACCTATAACTCCGTCCTTCCTTCCCTCCTTCACCTCTATAACAAACTCCCGCCCCCCCCCCCCCCCCATCCCATCCCTGCCCGGCTCCTCCTTTTTCTTTTCTTCCATCCTCCATGTAGCATTATGGCAAAATCCGCAACCGTTTCCAAGACAGTGTCAATGCGCACACTCTTTGCGCATGATGACCATTACGTCATAAACAAAGACAAGGTGAATACTATATATCGCGTGTCGAGGTACTAGGTTTGCTCAAAGGCTTATTTGGAATATGACGTTAGCTTGTTATATTCCTCTTCCCCAGGGGACCTGATCTCAACAAGGCATAGAAGTGCAGCTCTGGACTATTATTGATACCCCCAATAATATAGTTGAACAAGAGCTCCATCTACAGAGGACACAGTCTCTTAGTTGGAGAAGAGGCGTTCGGGCTAAATCCGTTTCCTCACCCAGTCGGGCACTTTGAAACAATCATGAACATCTGAAACTACTACTACCACCCCATTGAAAGAAATCAGATGGTGACGTCATTGTTTAATCTTAAATAGGTTTAAATTGACGAGTCTTTTGTCTACGACCATACCATGCTGAACATACCTGTTCTCGTCCGATCACCGAAGTCAAGAAACATCAATATATTGTGTATATTGCTTCATTACGCTCATCTCACTTCAGACATTACATTACTCTTCCATATACAGGGAGAGGCAACAAGCAGCGGCTCAAAGATCACTAATTTTGCTCAGCACTCCTTGGACTACATGCTTTCTCAGGCTTTGACTCCATAAGCGCCTTTAAAGGAACCGGCAAGTCAAGCCAATCAAACTGTTTGCAGCAACGCAACAAATTTGTCAAACCTCTGGCAGGACTTGGTGATTCGTGGACTGTACAAGAGGAGTTGCTATCCAACCTAGATTAAATGTACATTATATATACAGAATGTACTAGTTGTAATAAGCGGGGGGAGGGGGGGGGTGCGCATACGAGTTGACTGATACTAATTTTTTTGGGAAACATCAGATAACATATCAATGAATAATATTACACACAAATTAAGGGGGCTAGAAACACTTATTTCATGATAATAGCAGACAAATACAACTTCGGTGATTTTGACAGGTTTCGAGACAGAAATTTGCATATCAAAATATATGCAAATTTATGACGTCATTAATAATTGAAGACAATGAACTAAATTAAAATAATTTTTCTACATCTTGTTGAATGATTTACAAAGATGTGTATTAATTTGATGGAGGTTAGGTTATCTGCTGAGAAACAGGGTAAAGTGTAAGCACATAATTCACAACCTAAGAAATGTACAATACACGGAAAAACTGATATGTTTACATACCAAATAATGGGGAAAACATGTCTACATAGTTGGCTGAATTTTTTTTTGCAGGAAACATCAGATAACATATCAATTATAATTTTACACCAAATTGGGGGTTTGAAAACTTATTTCATGAAATAGCAGACAAAATACAACTTTCAGGTGATTTTGACAGGTTTCGAGACAGAAATTTGCATATCAAAATATATGCAAATCTATGACGTCATTAATAATTGAAGACAATAAAATAAATTAAAATAATTTTGTCTACCTATTGTTGTATAGTTTACAAAGATTTCTTATAAATTTGATGGAGATTAGAGTTATATCTGCTGAGAAACAGGGTGAAATGTAAGCGCCTAATTCACAAACCCTAAGAAAGTGTGCAAACACGAAAAACTGACATTTTTACATATCTTCAAAAAAGAGCAAGAAAACAGTGTCCAAATGAGTTTTTTTCTTGGGAACATCTTTTTTCTTATATTATGGACCCCAATGAACAAATTGACACCCCAAAAGTAGGATCATAGGGGGGGGTGCACGGTAGCCCCCTCTGGCCCACGGACTACAATGGTTGTGTAGCATAAATCAAAGCTCCCGAGGACTGAATTGATCTTTGGGGGGGGGGTTATCGAATCCGGGCCACTGGCTTTGAACGTCAGTACGGAGACGGGCCAGTGGCTTCGGCGACACCAGATTCAAGAGGCCATTCTCATAATGTAACCAAATTTAATGCACACTTTGTGAAGTGCGTCAATACAAAATTTTCGTTCACCTGTCCTGAATAATTTTATTTCAATAGTCAGAATAAAAATGTATATATAACCATAATGACCATAATATTCGTCCTATCTTGTTACAACTAATGCACGCAGTTTGCATTTTGACTATTGAAATACGATTATTGATGAGTGAAATAATTCGTATCGAGGTACTTCAAAAAGGCTTTCATCGAAAGGGTGCGGTGCGGTGCGGCGCGGTGTGGTGTGCTCAACGCACCCATTCGATATAAGGCCCCCCGCTTTTCTCGAAAGGGTGCGTTGAGAGCGGAGTACCGTTTTAACACACCCTTTCGATGAAAGCGGGGGGGCTTTTCTCGAAAGGGTGCGTCGACTAGTCTTTCGCATCAGTCGTTTAAAATGATAGTTGCCAATTTAAGTATATCGAAAATGTATTTAATAAAATGGAATGGTTGTTGTTGTTGTTGTTTTAGTTTTAAGGGCGTGTGTCATTCAATCATGAATATTTACGCCATCTTGATTACAGAGTGGTCTCTTTCGTTATTACTATATTGATGGGGGAGACAGAGAGAAGGAAGAAAGGGAAAGGGAAAGGGAAGATAAAAGGAAAGAAAGAAGAATAAGAAGAAAAGAGGGAAACGGGGGGGGGGGCGAAGGGGTCTTGCCTCCCCCCTCCCGCCAAAAAATAAATAAAAGAGGGAGAGGGAAGGGAGAGGGAAAGAAAATATAAAAGGAAAGAAAGAAGAGGAAAAGAATAAGAAAAGAGGGAAACGGGGGCGAAGGGCTCTTGCCTCCTCCCTCCCCCCCCCCCCCCCCAAAAATAAATAAGAGAGAGAAGGGAAAGGGAAAGAGATGATAAAAGGAAAGAAAGAAGAGGAAGTAGAAGGAAACGGGGGCGAAGGGCTCTTGCCTCCCCCCCCCCCGCCAAAAATAAATAAGAGAGAGAGAGAGAGAGAGAGAGAGAGAGAAGGGAAAGGGAAAGAGAAGATAAAAGGAAAGAAAGAAGAGGAATAAGAAGAAAAGAGGGAAACGGGGGCGAAGGGCTCTTGCCTCCTCCCTCCCCACCCCCTCCCGCGAAAAAAATAAATAAGAGAGAGAGAGAGAGAGAGAGAGAGAGAGAAGGGAGAGGGAAAGAAAATCTAAACGGAAAGAAAGAAGAGGAAAAAGAATAAGAAAAGAGGGAAACGGGGGCGAAGGGCTCTTGCCTCCTCCCTCCCCCCCCCCCCCCCCCGCCAAAAAATAAATAAGAGAGAGAGAGAGAGAAGGAAAGGGAAAGAGAAGATAAAAGGAAAGAAAGAAGAGGAAGAAGAATTTGTGTCCTGCCAGTGTCACAAATAGATATAAAAATATGCTCATCTGACGATAATTTGATGTATAAAACCCCTCACCTTCTTGGGGCTCCGCCCCTTGGATCCAACACCAATTTGTGTCCTGCCAGTGTCACAAATAGATATAAAAATATGCTCATCTGACCGTTATTTATTGCCCAAAACCCCTGAGCTTCCGGGGCTCCACCCCCTTGACCCCACGCCAATTCGTGACCCCTGTGTCACAAATAAGGTATAAAATACTAATAATTTAATGTACAAAACTCCTGAGCTTCTGGGGGCTCTGCCCCCTGGACCCAACACCAAATTGTGTCCTGCCACTGTCACAAATAAGGTATAAAATTATGCTCATCCGACATTAATTTTGATGTTTAATACCCCTGAGCTTCTGAGGGCTCCGCCCTGTGAAAAAAACGTGTAAAAAAACACGTTAATTTTACCGTTTTGGGAGATAGGCCCCCCCCCTCCCTGGCGTTCAAGGGGGGGGGGTACGATTTTTCACATTTTTGAGGGCCCCAAAAAAAGATTAGTGCTCTCTAGTAATTTCGCGATTACTCCGGAACCGCGGCAGATGACTTTTTTCTTTCGAGTCTTACGCATCTTTTGAAACATTTTTTTGTTGAAAATTGGACGTATAGTTGCGGAGTCACGTGACCTTTTGTTTTTGCATGTCAGCCCTAAAATCGCTCATTTTTGTGATTTATGTATACCAAACATATGGAAATACCATTTATTCTTTTAAAAAGAGAAAACATTGGTTATTTAGTTTTGTTTTCAAGTTAATGTGTTTGTTTTTGGGTCAAAATAGTTGAATTGTGGTTAGAAATGAAATAAAACAACAAAAACAATATAATACATAAATACAATTATCAAAACAAGAGATAACATAGGGATAAACTGGCTCTTCCAACTTTGTTGTCGTATTATTATTCTAACGAATATATGTAGTGAAAAAGAACGCTTGAATATGAATTATATATGATTTGTTTGCATAAATTACCATAAATATGCAAATGAGTGAATTTTTCAAAAATTTGAAATTACCATTGTTTTTTATACACTTCACTTGACATGTATGCACATTTTCGCGGCGATCGGCTGTGAAACGGCCGAGATCTTAGGGGGGGGACCCCCCCCCCCCCCCCCTCAAGTCTACTCCAATCATATTGAAAAAAGTATGACTTAAATCATCTCTCTCATCATTATACCGCTATAGTATTCATGTTTTTAATATTATTTATTATCAATCCATTGAACAAGTTCATAGAGAAAATACTTATCTCTCTGCAACATTAAAAAAGAATCTTCATTAATATGTCTTAATTTGTATTGATAGCCTTGTGGTCGCCAACAGTGGCGTAGGTAGGGGCGTCTCCAAAGGGGGTGTGGGGGTGCGACACCCCCCCCCCCCACCTGTCAGGATATTGTCGGTAAAATTGCGCTGCCGTCGGGAAAAAAGAGAGGGAAAGGAAAAAGAAAAAGAAAGAAAGAGAAAAACGAAAAAGAGGGAGAATAGGAAAGAAAGGAAAAGAAAGAAGAAAAAAGGAGGCAAGAGCCCTTCGCCCCCGTTTCCCTCTTTTCTTCTTCTTCCTCTTCTTTCTTTCCTTTTATCTTCTCTTTCCCTTTCCTTCTCTCTCTCTCTCTTATTTATTTTTTGGCGGGGGGGGGGGGGCGTTGGAGGAGGCAACAGCCCTTCGCCCCCGTTTCCCTCTTTTCTTCTTATTCTTCTTCCTCTTCTTTCTTTCCTTTCATATTCTCTTTCCCTTTCCCTTTCCCTTCTCTCTCTCTCTCTCTCTCTCTCTCTCTCTCTCTCTCTTATTTATATTTTGGCGGGGGGAGGGCAAGAGCCCTTTGCCCCCGTTTCCCTCTTTTCTTATTCTTTTTCCTCTTTCTTTCCTTTTATCTTCTCTTTCCCTTTCCCTTTCCCTTCTCTCTCTTATTTATTTTTTGGCGGGGGGGGGAGGGAGGAGGCAAGAGCCCTTCGCCCCCGTTTCCCTCTTTTCTTATTCTTTTTTCTCTTCTATTTTTCCTTTTATATTTTCTTTCCCTCTCCCTTCCCTCTCCCTCTCTTATTTATTTTTTTTGGCGGGAGGGGGGAGGCAAGAGCCCTACGCCCCCGTTTCCCTCTCTTTCTTCTTCTTCCTCTTCTTTCTTTCCTTTTATCATTCTCTTTCCCTTTCCCTTCTCTCTCTCTCTCTCTTATTTATTTTTTGGCGGGGGGGAGGCAAGAGCCCTTCGCCCCCGTTTCATTCTACTTCCTCTTCTTCCTTTCCTTTTATCATCTCTTTCCCTTTCCCTTCTCTCTCTTATTTATTTTTTGGCGGGGGGGGGGAGGGAGGAGGCAAGAGCCCTTCGCCCCCGTTTCCCTCTTTTCTTATTCTTTTTCCTCTTCTTTCTTTCCTTTTATATTTTCTTTCCCTCTCCCTTCCCTCTCCCTCTCTTATTTATTTTTTTTTCTTTCCTTTTGTCTTCCCTTTCCCTTTCCCTTTCTTCCTTCTCTCTGTCTCCCCATCAACATAGTAATAACGAAAGAGACCACTCTGTAATCAAGACGGCGTAAATATTCATAATTGAATAACACACACCCTTAAAACTAAAACAACAACAACAACAACCATTCTATTTTATTTAATACATTTTCGATATACTTAAATTGGCAACTATTACCTTCTGTCCCAGATCCTCATTTTAAACGACTGATGCGAAAGACTAGTCGACGCACCCTTTCGAGAAAAGCCCCCCCCCCCCGCTTTTATCGAAAGGGTGTGTTAAAACGGTACTCCGCTCTCAACGCACCCTTTCGAGAAAAGCCCCCCCCCCCCCCCTTTTTTTTTTTATCGAATGGGTGCGTTGAGCACACCACACCGCGCCGCACCGCACCGCACCCTTTCGATGAAAGCCCTTCAAAAAAGCCTTGTTCAGACGATGGTAATTTACCCCGGGTAAAGGTCGTGTTAAGAGCAAGTCGGGGTAAATATGGTGAGATAGGTGTACAGGTCGGAATAGTGACTGTCTGAACGATGGTCGTGTTAGCTACGCCTACCTTTACCCCGACCTGTTTACTCCTGGATATATCCAGGAGCAACTTGCTAGCACAGTTGAACGTGTGGATGCTCTCAATTAGATTTCGCACGGTTTATAGATGCGGAAGGTTGGGGTGAGGTCGACTAATGCGGGCGCCACAACTTCCAGGGGCGGATCCAGCGGAGCGTGGATTCCCCCCCCCCCCCCCCCTCTTACCTTCACACAAAAATATAAAAAATCACATACATAATGTTAAGTTTACTCATTCAGAAATGCCTCAGAATGTACCATAGAGCATCTTAAGCTTCAATGTTTTCCGGGGCCCATGAGCGTAAAAGCTTCGCGCTCGCAATTTCGTACATTTCACGGCCCCCCCCCCCCCTCCACCTTGTAAAATCCTTGATCCGCCCCTGATTTCTGGAAGTTACGCTGAGTAAGACTGGGTCGGGGGTGGAAGGTTGTGTTAACCTCATCGTGGCAAGTTGGTCCGGGTAAGAAGTTGTGGACACTATTGGTGTAAGTGAAATATACATGAGGTATTTAGTGCTGCAGTGATTAACTTACGCCGACTAGCAAAACCCCGTCTGAACATGGCTATAGACGTAGAGTTGGTTACATTGCAGAAATGGTCTATTGACTGAAAGATTGACAAATTGTCAACCTTCATTAATTAGTTCCTTTGTCAGGGTCACGTGAGTTTTTAACAATGACAAGGCACATGCATCAGCTGTCGTTCAGTTGAATCTGGTGACCCAGGTTCAATTCCCGGCGGAGAGAAAACGGAAGACATCAAGACAGCAATGGGGAACTTTGATTAAAGCTACGCAACCATTGTTCTCTCATTATTCAATCCTATTTTGTAACAATGATTAATAAACCATAATGAACCCTCTTGGCATCGTCGTTATAACGGCTATACCTCCCAGAAGAGGTGATATTAAGAATGAACGATATACAGTGTGTATACAAAAAGAGTACCCAATTTTGGTAGCTTCTAATTGAAAAAAGTTTTTTTTAACTTTCAGGTTCAGGGGTTTTAGGCATTTAATTACGATCAGATGAGCATACTTTGATACCTTATTTGTGACACGTGCAGGTCACTAACCTCAGTGACCTTGAATTATATTTCATAAAGGTTATATTGATAAAGGTTAACTAATACCCTATCTACTGATACAATATTCATAATTGTGCTGCACCTGATGTCTGAGCATCAGGCTTTTCAAAAGGTATTGTCGAAATCCCAATGTACCAAGTTTGGGCTGAAACAATAAATGTGGGCCAAAAATCATTATGTGTGTTTTATCTCATTCCAAAGTTAAAAAAACTGCTCACTTATTTATATTGACTATTAGGCACTTGAAAAGAAAAGGTAATTTCAACTCAAATTCAAAGAAATGCATATCAAAAGTAAAATTTATGACATTCTCTTTGTTATGATGATTGTAATATTGACTTCATTCGCATCCCTTGTTAATTAAATAGATAATGATTATTTGGAATGTTATTTTTTTAATGAAAGTCTACTGTCAATTTCTTATATTGTTATCATCGTATGTGTTCTTTCTTGCATTTGAGTTGAGTAACCTTTGAGTTTTCATTCAATATTCGAGATAAACACCCTTTTGATCTTTGCGCGTGTGAAATGGCGCAGCAGACAAGTGAGCAGATAGTACTTAGATATCATGAGACAAGAAGTTAGAAGGCTGTTCAAAATAATTAAAGGTTATCCTATGGATTGAAACAAGGTACTATAAAAGCCTATATACACTGCATTATTAAAAAAAATGCATATATGGCCTGACTAATTACGTTCCATCAGCCCGAACTTCGTACAAGGCAATTTTGACACCTTTTAAAGGTGTTTAGTCACCCGTAATGTGGGCACAGAATGATTCAAGGTACAAGGTTTATCAGAAACATGATATAAGATACATACAAATGCAAGAAAGTATTAGGTGCAAACATTAAGCATGCGGCGAATCAAACTAACGCAAATGTTCTCTTAACCCACTCCTTGCTCTCTTCCTCTCCCCTCTGTCTCTCTCTGTCTCTTATTCTTACCCCACTCCTTGCTCTCTTCCTCGCCCCTCTCTGTCTCTCTCTCTCTCTTATTCTTACCCCACTCC
>NW_022145605.1:36577078-36700140 GCF_000002235.5 Strongylocentrotus purpuratus
CTGACTTTAGGTGCTGTTCCAAATGTCTCTGTAATATTTTGCAAGTATTGCATTGCAACATTTACTTCATTTGATATACTTACCAGAATTATACAATTATTTATGCATACAAAATGAGTGAAATGTACCATGTTAACTACAGTCCGGTGACATATCCACTAGACCACAACACCTCCACCTTTTACCTGGTATTTTCTTTGCCGTATAGGTACTTGACTGGTCAAAGAAATTATGTATTTCATGATAAGACAAGAACAAAAGAGGTGTAATAAAGATGAAGCAATTTAAAAGTACCCGGTAAGATATTTCGCATGATGTAAAATATAGCTTAATTTAGCTCATTTCATAACACCTGTAACTTTAGAAATTATGATAATACACTGATGAATCAACTATCTTCAGCCACAACACAAGTTCCTCACTTATGAGATTCTGTTAGATTTTCATCTCCTATCATCAGATGGTGATCAAGTGACTTGGACCGTAACATACAGGTATTTTCAATATGTTGGCAATAGCGAAAATTGAACACTCCTCTGTGTCAATATCAACAGAATCCACACCGACAGGCAGCTTTCCTCATATCAAGAAATGATAACCAGTCTCTCAATGTCACTTTATGTATATAAGGACAGGTGACTATCATGTTGGACATATTAGTGTCTGATTCTTCCTGTAGCATTCCAAGCTGCAGAGAGGAACACCAGTCTTTGAGCAAGAGTACTTTCTGGCATTGAGACAACCACTGACTCCACATTTCGCGATCGTTTTAATCGGCCTAAAAACAAGAACAATAGATAATAAGAACATTATAATTTAACAAATATAAGTAAGTGATAAATAATGAGACATGTAATAGAAAGAGGAAATTTGACCAGACTAAAGGCTCATTCACATATGCCACTACAATTTACCACATTTAAAAAAAATTTCTTTAGTGGAAAGAATACTGCACTCTTTTGTATCTTATTACATGTAGATTAGGGCAGGAGTAAATCTTGTTGTGCATAGCTAATATTCTCATCCCAACTTACCATTCATTTATAAACACAACCATCCCGGTTTATGACAGCATACATGTGTATGTGAACGAGCCTTTAAACATCTTCTAAAATCAAGTGGTTTCATTTGAATGTTACCAATTACAAGTTGACTTAGCCTACCTCATTCACTAGTAATTTAGACATGAATGGGCAGACTTGAGCATTGCAAATTCCTATCCCTTCATTTTAAAGACACCTAGAAATCTAACTGACAGTATTCAAAAGCAAATAGTGCTTCACTCACTGTAATTCAGTAACATTTCTCTGTCTCTCTGTCTCTCTCTGTCTCTCTCTCTGTCTCTCTCTGTCTCTCTCTCTGTCTCTCTCTCTCTCTCTCTCTTTTTCTTGTATGGACAATGTCGCTTTACTCAATGTAATATGATAATAAAAATTGTGTACACATAAATATGTTTGGAATGTTAATTCAATGTTCGCATCTAACAAACATGCGACTCCTAGTGGTCGGGCAAGCATTACCCAATAATATTTGATAGAATAGAAGTGTGTTTACTGTGTTTGGTATGTATGTAAGGAGCTCTAGCATAAAGATTATAAGGGGTCAGAAATTATAGAAAAGACCAGACACTTATAGGGGTCAACATTTGTACAATACATTCAACTTAGTTCCTTAACAAGTTATTGGACTGATCCAGAACCTTGTACAGATTTGTAAAGGTATTGAGCCAGACTAGACTAGGAGTTTGGGATGCAAGCTACAGCACCATATAAAATTAATTTCAATGACATACTTACGGAGGTTGAGTTTTATCAAGAGGAAAGTCGTATCCAGCAGGGTAAGAGAGTGATACACCACTGCTACTGTTACAGTATCTGATATGAGGAACTTCCAGGTTCCGCTTTAATTTAGCCTGTAGGAAAAGAGTATATTCAATATTAGGGTACATCTGTACATGTTGTGGTCAAGTTGTCTACTAGGCTGTAAAAATTCTTTTCTGCTATTTACTGGATGTGGTTA
The DNA here is from genome assembly GCF_000002235.5 of Strongylocentrotus purpuratus. Classification (NCBI taxonomy): domain Eukaryota; kingdom Metazoa; phylum Echinodermata; class Echinoidea; order Camarodonta; family Strongylocentrotidae; genus Strongylocentrotus; species Strongylocentrotus purpuratus. The sequence continues at coordinate 36,579,098 of NW_022145605.1, forward strand.
AGATATCATTACGAACATCAGGAAAGATATTATTAATAAACTACTGTATAAAAATAGCCTGTTCACTGTGTTACATCAGGTAGTTGGAATGGATGGCGATACAGTCTCAAAAGATTTTCCCCAAGGAAAGATATTCATGATTAACTTGGCTTAACAACAGGGAATTTAACCCTCTCCAGCCATGACATCCATTAACAGCCATATTGGTTTGTCTGCTTTTTCTGCTTCTATTGAAAGTAAGCTATTTTTGGAGTGGACTTGCCCTTTAATTTATTCCAACTCCCTGGTGACATGTTTCAAATATTTTAAAGCTTGATAGGGAAGTCTACCCTGATATCATGTTGGTTTTAATAGAAGCAAAAAACAAATGAGAGCAACAGGTCAGTGAAAGTTTGAGAAAATCCTCATAAACATACTCGGAAGTTATGCATTTTTAAAGTTAATAAACACACATGCACCCTAAATATAATTATTGCAAACATGTTTCCATACAGCCCCTCCATGAAAAAAAAATCTATTTCGTCATCAATAGAAAAGAAAATGAAAGTTTATAACATTTTAAGTGCAGAGCAAACGAATGGGAACTCGCAAGATACTTCACAGAGTTGGCACTTTGTGTTGGATTGATCTCAACTTCAAAAATTAATATCTTTCTACTTTTAACCAGAATTTGCTCAAACTGTTTCTTCTCATTTTTCATGTTTTAATAATAATACTGGTGAGGTGTATTTTCAACTTGCCATAAAGAGATAGGAAAACATGTTAAATAATAGAATACTGATATAGTATTAACTACAAAATAAAAGCAGAAATATAACAAAGCTAATTGCTAAAAGATATTTGAATAAGTCTGTTTTTAACATGGTTTTGAAAGTGGGTAGGGGAGTTGCACTTTGCATATGGGGAGGGAGGCTATTCAATATTTGGAAGAGGCGACAGAGACGGCTCTGTCCATGTAACACGTCTTTATGCAGAGACCAGACATAAGTTAAAGGTCGGAAGAAGTAGAAAAGAGGGTGCCTTTGAGATGATGAATTCTGAAAGACAAGTCAGACCATTACAGATTTTGAAGACAAGGAAATAAATGTTGAATTATGCATGTGTAGATATCTACACAGAATGACAATAAAAGTATAAAAAAAAGTAGAAAATCAATCCTAATGTTCAAGAGCTCTTGTCTGATGTCATACACATTGAAATATATTATTAAATGGTATGTACAGATGAAATACTAGAAAAAGGGTAATAATCAAAGTAATAGATGTAGTTCCTTTCTGGTTCTTACCTTAGCAGCCTTCAATTTAGCATCTTGTTTCTTGAGCAGCTTTTCTATTGTTTGTTTCTGTACAAAACAAAAGAAGATAAAGTAAGTAACAAAGAGTCATTCACACAGGCCAGATTCCAAATTAGAAATGATTTTTAAACAAAATCTGTTGAAAGAATTTAAATACCGGTAACGAAAAAATTGACAAGAAGAAATTCCCTAAAAAGGCCTCCTAGTGAGGGATTCCTGAGAATCTCTACCAAATATGTACAAACTCAAATTGAAATTCATAGATATTTGATGATTTTATCATTATAAATGATAAAACATTGATTTACAAATATACATCCAATTGACATCCAAATTACAACAACAAAACCTAGTTATTAACAACTTATCATAGCAGAAGATTTTTATGAACATCTTTGCAAACGATGCCAACTTATCTTGAGTTGGAGTTGTGTACCTTGTTTTCTTCCTGCTTCCGTCTTTCTTGTACTCTCCTCCTCTGAGCTTTCTCAGCTTTCTTTTCAATCATTTCCTCTGTCATCTCAGGGATCTTGCCTTGGGCGCCAAAGAAGGATGATGGTGTCAAGTCTTCTTCTTCTGCAGCTATTCTTTTCAGGAGAGATTTCTTGGTAACAATGAAAAATGAAAAAGAAATTTGTCATGAAATATCATTATAAACATTTCAGATTAGAGCTATTCTGATTTCTCCTTGTGTAGTTACAAAAACATGTACAAAGAATAAACATATACCAACTTCATCTAACTTTTCAGAGTATTTCTTTCATTAGAATCCTTTGCTTCACCATGGCATCTCTCATCGACATACAGCAATTCATCATCCTGGATAGCTTCAAGGAGCTGCTAAAAGAGATTATCAATTCATGGTTCAAATTTCAAATCTATCACTCATCAAATAACTGAAATGTCTATTTTAATGCATATGCAAATCATCCTGTCCAAATAAAATGATCTTATTCTTTAATACACTTCTATTGAAAAAATACAAAACAAAATTTTTAAAAATGTTTGTAAACATTGTTGCCCAATAAACAATTGTATACATTCACTACACTGATCAAGATTATCAGCACATCATAACAACAATTATAAATATATATCTATATATAATCAAATATTTGTCTTAAATATGCATTTAATGTATTGATATTTGTGTGGAGGTGAACTTTGGAAAGTTTGAAGACATGTGCCTGCCTAGCAGTAAGAAGTGATTCATCTTAAAAAATGCTCAAACTTGGGGATGTACTCAAGAGGGCATCACATGGATGTGTGATACCTACAATGTATGCCATCTTGCAAACTTTTTACACATGGGAACGTAATACCCGTTGGCTCAGTCTTATGTAGTGATCGCCAACTTGCCTATTTCACAAATCCCGGCTTATTATTATGTGCTGCGCCTAGAAACAAAGTACAATGTATGAGGCGCATTATAAATGTGAGCTATTATTATTATTATTATTACGCACGTTACTCCGAAACCACTCCGATGCACACACTGAGTTTCCTTCGGGAGATTATGGCGGTGTCCTTGTGCTGCCCTCCATATACCAAAGCTTTAGCATCTTTAGGACTCATCTAGCTTGCTTGATTAGATTATCCATGAAGTATATTACACACTAAAACAAAGAATAGATGTAATACCTGTCTAGCAGTAAGAAGTGATTCATCTTTGGGTTTTGGTATCTCTCCATACTCGTCTAGCTTGCCAGCCTCTAGAGCATCCAACCAAGCCTCCTCCTCTGCCTGTTCTTTAGAGCGCTTAGATAATGGTCTACCGGTACTGCTGGCCTGAGATACAGGACTTGGGGTAGCTCCTATGCAACAAATGAAAAAATGATGATATGACATAGGGTATTTGATAGAGGTAGAGGGTATGTTATTGGCTTAAAAGCTAACACTAATAATGTGCACAAGTGTGTAATGTATTATGTTTGTATTATTGTGTACAAAAGATGTATCAATAGTATTATATTGTGCATCCATGCTTGACTGTGTGTACCTACTGTTTGCTATGTTTCAGCTGTGCATATTTGACACTGAAGGCAATCTGAAACTAATCAAGAAGGATGACAGGATATAAGCAAGGCATTAGACTGCAATTACCCTTCAATTTCAAAGCAAAAATATTGCATGCATTTGGTTACCGGTACTCAATATAATATATATTCACCTCTAAATTAAGAATGCAATTACCCTTCGTTATTTAATATATAATATGTATTCACCTCCAAATTCAGAATTCCCCCATGCAATAACACTGCAACCTTGGTCTTGGTGATTTCAACATCACTCACAAAATTTACAGACAGGGTAATAAATGTATCAAGGCATAGTGCCAGCCTACAATTCAAATGTTTCATCCTGAAGGCTTATTTAGATATGACGTGGTAAAAAGCGACAAAAAAGCTGCCTGTTTTGTTAATGTGTAAATACATAGCGCTTTCGGGAAACAAAGCTCCTTCGGGTATTCACTGAGCTTTTCATTAAAAGATACAAAAATGTTAAGCATATTACACTTTGCACACCTTATAAAATCATATCTGAATATATAGATACATAATTTGATCTCATTTAAACATGTGATGAAATGCTTGTTATAAATACTTATGTATGATGTTATCCATGATTTTGTATCTGAATAAAGATTTATTTCAACAACAACAACAAATATCTGAATGAGGCTTAAGATGCAGTACCATTTCACTCAAATGGACCATTGGTAAGTGAAATCCTGCCAGAGATATTGATCAAGTACTGGTTTCAGCAGGAAAGTGTAATTTTTGGAGTAAAGCCATTAAAAAAAAAAAAAAAAAAAATGATTATTATAAAATAGTGTATAATGGCACTCTTTCAAGCTATTTTCAGAATGGGACACCTCAAAGTATGTGAAAAATCCCAATTAAAATTGTCAAAAAAAATAAATAAACATGTAGTCTCATATACATTGTATTCAGAAGTATTGTGAGACTCAGAAATCAAAACCCTGAATAAATCTCGCAATCATATCCATCTTTGTAATTGCATAATTCAACTTTTCATTTCCTCATTACTTGATGCTTGCACGCAAATAATGATGATTCTATGATCCCGATTTATCAGATTGAAAACTGAGATGTACATGTACATGATGACTCTTATCAACCTCTTTTTAGAGCCACCAAGTTTTCAACAATTTTCAAACTTCCACAAGTTATAATCCTATTTTTTGTTTTCACATTGCATTCTCAAAGTGGGCATGAAATATATATATTAAACTTGATGAAGTTCAACTTACCCCTCCATGTATCATTACTGACATCATCATCCAATGTGTCTTCTTCTTCTTCTTCTTCTTCATCTTCACTTGGATCATCTGATGATGCTGTCACACTTATCTTATCAAAGCTGAATAGGAATGAAAATACTGTCATTATATTAACTCTCTTGTATGTTCAATGGGGTTTGCTCAATATGTAAAAATTAATGTGTACAGTCAACTGAGTATTTTCATTTTTTTTCTCCAAAATTCAATTTGTGAATTCATTTATCTTGTCAAATAAGTGAAGCAAAAATAAATTGTCTTCTCTGCTATATTAAATGATGCCAGAAGGCAAATCAATACCCCATTGAATGGTCAACCTTTTGTTTCAACTTCACAAAGACTGGTTAATATCTTTAAGATTTAATAAGAAAAAGGGTAACCTGGAGTTACTTTTTCAGGTTGACATTCTCAGTTTACAGCAGACAAATGTAGAGTATAATCAATCATTTGAATACATGTATGTTCTAAATTGTTTATATTGAACAAATAAAGAGAGAATACTGAACAAGGGGGCAAGTAGATGGCTCAATCTGAAGAGAAGAGCATCTTCTTGTAAACCAAAGGCTATGGGTTCAAATCTGAAGCCTTAATTGTCAAATGACCCCTCCCATGTTCAAAAGACAAAAGGTATGCCAAACTACAGTCAAAGTCCCTTGGGTAGGATGTTAAATGGAAGCCCTGCGCTTAAAGACTTTGGTGGTAAGCGCTTTATAAGTAACGTTTTTATTATTATTATTTATTTATTATAGGAGAGTCACAACCTATGCACATTTTGTTTTAAGGTGTCCTTGAAAGGACATAAGGAATTTAAGTTTAGGGGTACATCTACACATTTTTGAATTAGTTGTACTGGGAGGAGAGATCGGAAGGTTATCACGATTACATTTGCTTTGTACTCTGGAACATATATGTGAAAAAATAGCATCAATATTAAAGTGTACCTCTTTGTCCTCAATGTCTGGCCACCGATTTTGATCTTAAGTTTGAGCTGTGGTTTGCCGGTCAAGGAGTCGGTTGCTTCTACAAGTTCGCTTTGTCCTGTATCTGAACTTTGACCTCCATTGCCAGACTCGCGATGCTTCTTGTGCTTCTTGTGTTTACGTTTCTTGTGCTTCTTGTGAGGCTGGGGGCTGCTCACATAGTCTGATGAGAAAAAATAAACAAGTTCAAACAAGATTCCACAGAAATGCAACATGCACAACATTGCATAGCATGATTGAGAATTTAGAAACAAAATCATCATCTGGCTCTGTATCAGAAACTTTTCCATGTCATCGTCAAAATAACATTAGACTCTCTATCTTGCTATAAACAACTCATCAGACTTATCACTTATCATAGTAAGACCACTTGCATGTGTACAAGCTTATGATCTCACTTTTAGACCTACAGTGTACATTGTACTACCGGTATATATATGTCATGATGTCCAATTAAACATAATATTTATATTGATGTAAACAATGTGATCAAGAGATAATGTAATGCATGGCAATAACGCATGTTGCAAGGTCAAAATAGTCATTTACAGCATGTTACATGTTCGTCAAGCATGGGAGGCAAGTATGGAATAAAGACTGAGGGACTCGTAATAATAGTGTTGAATTCTTTTTATTAAATCTTCAAACCATAGGGTTAGGATTTGAGTGACAGTATAGACTCTCTATTTTTGAAGCCATAAAACGGCTATCTTTTATTATTACCCGTATCAGACATCTGAGCTGGTCATTTACAAAACCGTATTGCCCTAGTTTTCACTAGCAGTGGGAACGGAGGGGTATATTCTTTGTATTTTCCTTGGTCTCCCTGCGCGTATTGACTTTGCGTGTAGAGAAGAGTGAAAATATACTTGGTATTTTCCACGGTCTCGCATCCCGGCATCTTTTGACCGCGCCGTATTTTGTCATTTTCATTGCGCATCTATTATGCGTACGAGAACCTGTGCACTTTGCGCGCACTCTATTGTGACGTAATAATCACACCAAATGCACACTGTTTGCAGTGTAACGAAAATTGTGTCAAGCCGCGGGATGCACAGTGCTGGTTTGACAAAGTTTGTTCAGTTCTTGAGATTGTCACGGTGGATTTGTGTATTTGCTCTAGATGTCTGATTTGGATAACAATACAAATATTGACTGGCTTTACTTTCGGGGGATATCAGAAATATTGACCGCGCTAAGACCATATTGCCCTCGTCTTTCGACTCGGGGCAATATGATCTGAGCTTGGTCAATATTTCTGATATACCCCTCAAGGCCAGTCAATATTATATAAATATCTCCAAAGTGACACTATGTAGTTACGTGGCTAAATATAATGGGGACAGTCTTTATGTTAATGCCACAACAGTGGACAATTCAAATAATAATTTTTTTTTTTCTGCAATCCCAAAAGGATGACAAGTTCCTGAAGTCAGTTTATGCATGATTATCAGTTAAAGAGGAACCCAGTCAAAATACAGTGTACAATCATGTTTTGGGGACCAGAGGAGAAATTCCTCTGGATCAACACAAGCCTTTTGGCTCTGCATGATGGTGTTATTTGCTGGAATACGATTGAGTGTGACAGGCGCCTGCAATATTATCATGATCTTGCCAGCAGACGTGGTGGCTATTGTGATCTACATGTACCGGTATAGGTCTGCCCCTGTGTGCCGAGCGGCACAGAAAAGGTACAGTGTAGATCTTATTTTGTTGAATTGTTTTCACCTTTTATATCATTTTCCATCTGATTTTAGTGATATGCTTTTCTCCTTCTAATACTAGTACATTGTGGCCAAATTTTAGTTTTTACCTTGATTCCTTTCAACTTTATTAATAACTACAGGAAGTTTTTAGTTCATTATGTCCAATAGTACAGAAGGACACTTTTTAATGCTTGACTTGTTCAAGTCAGCTGATCATGTTAATGTTAAGGGGCTCGTACCTAGAAACCGTCATTAGTCTAACTTCTTGACTAAATCAGCGTTAGTGAGCAACTTGTCCGCTACGTGTTTCACGAAGCCCTCTTTGCTAACATCAAGGACAACTTCCTGACTAAGGAGTTATGACGCCTTTAACACCGTCTTATCTCTGTCATAACTATTTAGTCGATGGGCAGCGCCACCACATGTCATTTATTGGGTAGACTATGGCTAGCAAGAAAGGACAATAAATCCTCCAGCTATGATCTTTCTTCACATTCACTCAAACAGGAAGTTATCATTTCTTTACATTGGAAAATCTTTTAAAAATATGCCATGTTTTTATTTAAGGTTTTTCCCACTTTTATAAACTGATTATACGCGTTTCTTTACATATTGTAAAATCCTCGGGAGGCAAGCCATAGTTCGAAGTGTATTCTTTACTTTTCAGACCCATATTGCCTTGGAGATGAATTCTATCTTCAAATGTGTAAAATGAATAGATTAAAACATGTTTTTTAACGTTTGGAATGTTGAAGTTTTGTCATTTGATTATCCAACTGACACCTAAAACATTGGACACAAATTTCATTACATCGTATTTTTCTAAGAATAATATATTGGTGGATTTTTATAAACTATCAAATGAAAATATCCGGGGGGTACCCATCTCAATTCAAGAACAAAACTGATTCACCGCACCGGTCATGTAATGAAATACTCACATTATATTTTACAAGTACTTTTATTGTATAATCTAAACAAATTTGGAAGTATATTGCATCTCTTATTTCTTGGTATCCTTTACCTTTACCCGATATTCTGGAAGAATGCTGTGTTCTCAGCAGTCGGGCTTCCAGTTCAATTTCATTTTCTTCCTTCTCGTAGTTGGGTGTCTTCTTGGTAAGTTTGTCTGGCTCAGTTCTGCGTCGGGTATTCTACTCATATGGGGAGCAGAAACGCTTGTCCTTCCATACTCGATCCAGTCTGGCTTTAAAGGCATTCACCGTGGTAGCAGTGACTACCTCTTCAGGAAGTGTGTTCCAGTCATTGATGACACGTTGGCTGAATGCATCCTGTCTAATCTTCGTTGAGCATCTTTGTTTTACGATCTTTAGACTGTGGCCTCTTGTGTTGCTAGTCAAGTGTTCAAAGAAGGTATCAACTGGGATGCGTTCAAGTCCATGGATGATTTTGAAAACCTGAATCATGTCGCCTCGCCGTCTGCGATATTCGAGGGAGGGAAGGTTGAGCGCCCGAAGTCTCTCTATGTAAGGACGGTTGCGGATGTCATAAATCATTTTGGTAGCTCTCTTCTGCACCCTCTCTATGGTTTTGGAGTCAGTCTTGAAGCGAGGGTACCATATGGAATCTCCGTAATCTATGAGAGGTCTGACAAGGCCTTTGTACAGCTTTGGAATTGTTGACCTGTCTCTGCACTCAAAGCTGCGACGGATGCAGGAGAGTACTCCGTTGGCTTTCTTGACAGCATATGCCACATGGTTATGCAACTTTAGCTCGTCATCAATGAGGATGCCGAGATCTTTCTCCTCTGATGTAGCTTCAAGGACATCATCTCCAAGGGCATAGATGTGTTTGACGTTTCCTGGGCCTATGTGTAGTACTTTGCACTTTTGTGTGTTGAAGTGCATTTGCCATGTATTGCTCCATTCCATTAGTGCATCAAGGTCAGATTGGATTGAGCACAGATCATCTTTGGTGGATGCTTTGCCATTTAGTGTCGTCAGCATAGATCTTGACAGACCCTTGAAGTCCATCTGGTAGGTCATTGATGCACAAGACAAACATTGTTGGGCCGAGAACACTACCCTGCGGCACTCCGCTCCTTACTTTTGTCCAGTCAGATAATTCATCATTGACTCTAACTCTCTGGCATCTACCTTGGAGGAAGTCTGCTATCCATTCCTTAATTTGGCCACATATACCGTATGTCTCAAGTTTTAATAGAAGGCGAAGGTGAGGTACACTATCGAAAGCTTTCTTGAAGTCTAAGTATACCACATCATTAGGGGTTCCTTTATCCAGCATCTCAGTCCATGCCTCCACGACAGTCAGAAGCTGTGTCACATAAGAGCGTCCTGGAACAAAGCCATGCTGTTCATCACACAGTAGGTCATTTTCCATCAGGTGGGCAACTATCTCATCTCGAATGAGCGACTCCAGAATTTTGCATGGTACTGATGTCAAGCTGAATGGTCTGTAGTTCTTAACATCCATCTTACTGGCTTTTTTATTACTAATTCATTTGTATAATTGTATTTTCCCTAATAGTCTAGTCTATTACTTTTGTAATAATCCGGTGGTATTGACTAAGGCTAAGTCTCGGCTCCTCTTCTTGCTGATATAGTATCGATCTCACGAGATACTAGCTAGTAAGCTCTTCGTGAAACGGTTTAGGAAGATCAGAGACATCTCCGTAGTTGGCGGATAAAGTTACGACTGTCTTGTCGTTGGTTTCTAGGAACAAGTCTAGGAGAATAGTCTAGAAGAATAGTTACACCCTGATTGTGGCTATACCGATTGCGAAAACAAACCAACCCGCCGTTTAAATCGTTTTCATAAGCGGGCACTGAGCTCTGGAGCTCCGAAGCCTTCGGCATCGGCGCCGGAGCTCCCTGGAGCTGGAGTTACCCCAAATCATGATTCATTGTCATTCCCTCTTAATTTTCCAAGATAAATTTAATAATTATTATTGAAAAAGAATTGCAATATTGAACTAACCATATCCTCCAACACTTGAATCTCTCTTTTTGCCCATGATTAGGTGAACTTTATCCCAGTCATATTGAGTAAAAAGTACAATAATAGCAGCGCAGCTTCTCTGAAATCTACAACGAAGTCACATATCCATGTCCGATGCAAAACGTAGAGGGAGAACTTCCTCAATTCTCTCTCTCTCTCTCTCTCTCTCTCTCTCTCTCTCTCTCTCTCTCTCTCTCTCTCTCTCTCTCTCTCTCTCTCTCTCTCTCCTCTCTCTCTCTCTCTCTCTCTCTCTCTCTCTCTCTCTCTCTCTCTCTCTCTCTCTCTCTCTCTCCTCCCTCCCTCCCTCCCTCTCAATAGGTTACCACTAAACCAAGAGGCAAGAACAATGCAACAAGTCGCATATCAGGGGCGGATCTTGGGGGGGGGGGGGGGGGGTCGGCGATTTAACCCCCCCCCCCCTTAGGCGGCCAAGTGGGGGGAAAAAAGGTAAAAACAGTAAAACGGCGTGATTTTAGGAATTTCTTTTGGTCAATCCCCCCCCCCCCCCAATGGCAAGATCCGACCGTGCATAATATTCTGTTGCGAATTTCACAAGATTCGCAATTTTACAATTCGCGATGTCCCTTCTGGGCCAATCTCCCCTGTTTTGTTTCTTTTACAACTTCTTTGTATAAAGTGCTAAGAATCATGGAATCGCCTGCATGATAAGAAACAAGGCAGTGTACGACATTTTATTTTGGAATAGCAACTTTGCATAGTGGACAATACATTTAATATTGTTATTTTTGTCAGCGATGGTATTTTACAGGGAAGATTTAATAAACGTTAAAAGATAATCGTTATTCTGCAATTTGTTGTAGGGGGTAGAAAATTTGCCCCCCCCCCCCGCTAATAGATGGGAGCGTAGAGATTGAGGAAGAAAATTTTGATTTGTAATATGTGAAGTTTGCATTTTAATGGGGAAGTTGACCCTGATATTAGGTTGGTTTTAATTAAAGCAACAAAAAAAAAAAAATAGAAAAAAATAGAAAGTTTGAGAAAAAACTATTAAAAACAAGAAAGTTTCGAATTGTTGAAGGTGCAATCAATCAAATACAAATTGGTAACTCTGTAAAGTATCTTGGGACGTCCCCTCCCATTGGTCCTTTTCTAAAAAAAACTTCTAAAATGTATAGTTTTCCTTAATGTGTTATTGCCAGTGGCGTAATGAGCAAAAACTTGGGGGGGGGGGGGGTCAGAACAAAATCAGTATTACCACCAAGTAGCATAAACCTACAAAGGGAAACATGAAAAAAAAATACATTGGTATATAGTTACACCTACATCGTCATGATTGCGATTACCCTACCAGGGATGATATCGATAGTTTTGTTTTCTTTACGTGGAACAAGATACTGCTTAATTAAGCAACATACTGTGCAGTTGGGTGTAATGGTCTGAATTTTCGAGCGAGCAAAGCGAGCAAAAATGTTAAGATACAGAGGGCCCAGTGCAAAAAAAATTACATCTCATAAAATGAAGGAAGGAAAAAACCCAGATGAGTATCAAGCACAATCTAATGAAGAAAGAGTGTAAAGTAATTTCATATTAATGGGAGCGAGCTATCTCTAGGGAAAATTAAAGAACAGGGGGCTCTAAATCACCTTGAATTAGGGGTGCATGTTATGGAGAAAGAAAAAGTAGGCACTTATCAAAAGGACAGTTATTAGAAAAGAAAAAGTGCTCGTGTCAAAGTAAAAGGTCAATTATCAGAGGTGACAATGGCACTTCTTGCACCTGAAAAGGGACACTCAACAGGCACTTATGAGAATGGAAATGGGGAATCTTTTGAAGGAAGAGGGCACCTATCAGATTTTAAGAGGGGCATTTATCAGATGTTAAAAGGGGCATTTTTGATAAGGGGAGGGGCTAATATAACAAAGAAAAAGGGCACTTATCATAAGGAAACTATGCTACTTTGTTAAAAAGGAAAAGGGGCACGTGTCAAAATAAAAGAGGCGCTTATCAGAGATGAAAAGGGACATTTAAGAGAATGGGGAGGGGGTTCTTAATAAGAAGGAAAAAGTACACTTATTAAAAAGGAAAGGGGCACGAGTCAAAATAAAAGGGCAAAAGTATAAAAGGTGAAAGGGGAATTTCTCGCATCTGAAAAGACGTACTCACCAGAAAAAAGAGAGGAAAAGGACGGTTATTAGAAGAGAAAAGGCCATTTGAAAATGGGCTTTTGGGGAGTACCTGAACAAGTGGGGGCACAGTGCCCCCCCCCCCCCCCACCGAGAGTGCCGCCTCTGGCATAATGGGCAAAAGTGAAAGAAAAAACCCAGAAAATCATGTCATTTCAGCAACATTTGTATATCACTGGTACCGAATTAGAATAAACCACGTTTGAATTTTATTTGTGGGGTCAACTGCCTACCCCCCCCCCCCCACATCAGTACGCCAGTTTTAGTAAATTATACTTGTTTATGCGTTTGTTGTAAAATGACAAATTCCTAAATTTGCAGCCAGGCAAAAAATATGCCTCTTGAGAAGCCTACATGTCAGGGCCCGCGGAACGTCGGGGATCAGGAGCTTCCAGCTCCCTCCTCCCCCCCCCCCCGAATTTTTTGAAAAAGAATATTAAAGAGAAATAGAAAGAAAGAGAGCAAGAAAGAAAGAATAGTTAATTGCCAGTGTCACAACAAAATAAGGTATAAAAAATGCTCATTTGACCGTAATTAAACGCCTAAAATCCCTGAGCTTACGGGGGCTCTGCCCCGGGATTCAACTAAGGGCCCTAAGACGGGCCCCTTGGTACTCATCTGACCGTAATGTAGTGCCTAAAACCCTTGAGCTTCTGGGGGCTCCGCCCGCTGGACCTCACGCCAATTAGTGTCCTGTCAGTGTCACAAATAAGGTATAAAAATACGTTCATCTGACCGTAATCAAATGCCTAAAACCCCTGAGATTCCGGGGTTTTCGCACCCTCGACCCCACCAGGGGCCCTAAGGCGGGACCCTGAATGCTTTTCTGACCATAATTTATTGCCTTAAACCCCTGAGTTTCCGGGGGCGGACAAATGTTCATCTGACCGCAGGCGCGTAGCCAGGGGGCGGTGGGGGCGGCCCCCCAAAAAAGCCGTCAAAAAAAAGAGAGGATAGAAAAGGAAGAGGACGTAGGAAGAAAAAGGAGCAGACAAAAAACATTTTTGAAATTCAGACAAGGATTAAGAGTCGAAAACGGTACAACGATTGTCTTCTTTCTCTAATAATTTAATGAAATGTCAAAGCCTTCGCGCAGGAGGGGGGAGGGAAAAACTGAACTGAGACAAGGATTAAGAGACGAGAACGTTACAGCGAATCGTCTTCTGTCTTAAATAATTTTAATGAAATGTCAAAGCTTTCGCGCTTTGCGCGGGAGGGGGGGGGGGGGGGGAACTAAATAAAGACAAGGGTTAAGAGTCGAGAATGGTAATGCGAATCGTCTTCTTTCTTTAATATTTTAATGAAACGTAAAATGCTTACGCGCTTCGCGCGGGGGGGGGAGGGGGGGGGGGGGGAGACCGAATTCAGACGAGGAATAAGAGTCGAGAACGGTACAACAAATCGTCTTCTTTCTCTAATGATTTAATGAAACGTAATAGCTTGGGGGGGGGGGGGGTAAACTGAATTCAGACGAGGATTATTTTCGAGAAGGTACAACGAATCGTCTTCTTTCTCTAATAATTTAATAAAATGTCAAAGCTTCCGCGCAGGAGGGGGGAGGGGAAAAACTGAACTGAGACAAGGATTAAGAGACGAGAACGTTACAGCGAATCGTCTTCTTTCTCTAATAATTTAATGAAACGTAAATGCTTCCGCGCTTCGCGCGAGAGGGGGGGGGGGGGAGGTAAACTGAATTCAGACGAGGATTATTTTCGAGAAAGGTACAACGAATCGTCTTGTTTCTCTAATAATTTAATAAAATGTCAAAGCTTCCGCGCTTCGCGCGGGAAGGGTAGGGGAAAACTGAATTCAGACGAGGAATAAGAGTCGAGAACGGTACAACGAATCGTCTTCTTTCTCTAATGATTTTAATGAACGTAAAAGCTTCCGCGCTTCGCGCGGGAGGGAGGAGGGAAAGCTGAATTCATACGAGGATTAGAGTCGAGAAAGGTACAACGAATCGTATTCTTTCTGTAATGATTTAATGAAACGTAAAAGCTTCTGCGCTTCGCGCGGGAAGAGGGGGGGGGTGGACTGTATTCAGACGAGGATTATTTTCGAGAACGGTACAACGAATCGTCTTCTTTCTCTAATGATTAAATGAAACGTCAAAAGCTTCCGCGCTTTGCGGAGGAGGGAGGGGGAAAATCGCCCCTTCCTGCACCCCCCCCATTACGTCATGCTGGTCACCAATACGTACCAATATTTGGCTCGTACAGGCGCGTACGCAGGGGGGGGGGGTGGGGTTCACCCCCCCCCCCTTGAGTTTTTTTTTTATGTGTATGTTTTTCGGGGAACCCCCCCCCCCCGTGCGATTTTTTGGGGCCCCTTAATTTCAAATTTGGGTCCCCTCCTAAGAAATCCTTGATTCGCGCCTGGCTCATGTTCTGTACATATAAGAAAGAGGAGACCTTGAAGCTGGGCTTGTTAGAGGAAGGTCCCCAAACAGAATATATTACCTGCATGCTTTGATTACTTTGAATAAAAAATACTAAACTAAACTTTTCTGAGACAGAAAAATGCAGCTGTTATAGACCTCTAGATCTAAATACCGAGAAGTTATCTGGTGTTCGTACGCCTTCGGTTTGTCAAAAATATATTATTGTTGCAAGGGAAATCAGCTTTATTCTTTATCCTTTGTAATGACTGTGTTTATAAAAGCACGGAAATCATGAAAAATGAAAAATTCGAGCGACCCATGCAATCCAACGCTGATCTAGAGTTACGGAAGCGAATCTTACAAGCAGGTTAATCTGTACAGAAGTTTAATCAGGAGTAGAGTGCATGGGTGATACGTCTAACTGATGTTTATCTTCTAGAAAAAAAAAATCATGAATGAATAGTGGACTTTGTACGCCGTTGATCTTGATTCAGAGTTGGTATGATACTATTTAAAACATCCTAGCACCTGTGTGAATTATAAAATATAAAAGATTTGCTCTTGACAAATATTTGTTTATACTGCCCCCCCCCCCCCAAAAAAAAGGGCAATTCATTTGACAGAATGTAGACTGGGTAAAACTCTTCTCCCAGTGGTGCTATAGAAAGATGTGACGTTAAGTTTTGCCATGCTACTACTATGATAGATCAAGGACTTTTAAAATAGAAATGAAGTTTAATACCTAGAAATTAACTTTTTAAATTGGGCTTGCTAAGTTTGTTTATGCTATCATGGTCCCGGATCATGATGGACTAATTCAAGTCTTATAATTAAGCCACCATTTTAGCTCTCCCCTCATCCCTCCCCTCTAAATGTTAAGAGATCGGTAAAGAAGTTCATATTCAGTCAGCTAGTGTATAGGGTTACACAATCCCATTAGTATTATTTATGTATTTACTTATTTGTATATTTCTAAGGATACCTCGGGCAGTGGCGTACGCAGGATTTTTTCAAGGGGGGGGGGGGGGGTGGGGGTAAAGGATTTTTTTTTTTTTTTGATCCCCAAAAAATCGTAACGGGGGGGGGGGAAGAGGACATTTTTTTCCCCTCATTTCTGTAACGAGAAAAGAAAAGTGTTCAAAGAATTAAGTGACACTTGTATATATCTTTTAAATATGTTGTGAACGTAGATTTTAAATTAATGTTCTTTGTTCGTTTGTTTGTTTGCTCGTTTAGGCCTTTATCACCCCCACGGGGGCGATATGCGTCAAATAAGTTCTAGCTCAAGTAGTACGGCGAACCTCCTACACGCCCACTTTTCCAACCAATCAAAGCAATGGAAATAAATGTCGCCAGGTGCATGCAAGACATGATCAGTCTTTTATTACAATATTTTTAAGATTTTTGTTTTTAACGAGATAATACGTTAAATTTGAAAAGTATTAAGAATAAAAAAAAAAAATTGTTTTAATAAACTATTTTGAATAACTATTAACAATCAAATATATCACAAATTGATAATTCAATACAATAATTTAACAAAAAAAAACGTTTTTAAGTCTAGACATTTCATTGCGAAACACTGTATGACGTCAGTGTAGCGCGTCATATCGTACCTAGTAAGTAAACATAATTTCAAGTACCGGCATATGTACATTAACCGGTGAGCTGTCTACAAATCCGCTCGGCAAGTCGCCTGCCGAGCTTTCTTCTTACGAAGATCTGTAGGAAAATTCCCAGTTTTGTAATTGTATACATATACAGGCACACTAAACTAACTGGCACACTGACTAAACACCGGGTTGCACCCAACTCTTTGCGAGAAAGTGTTTTCCCTGAACCCGAGCCGGAGCCTGCATCGACTGATGATCGAGAACAGATGATGATGCAGAGGGAAAGGGCGCGCTTACACAATCGCTAATCACACTGCTTGTTTTCAATGCTACTATGCAAATGTATACGTGATACTGATAGTAATACTGGTACCGGTATTTTAAACTGACTGCACTGTGCATGTAAAGAAAGTAGATACTCGAAATTTCCATTATTTACTGTGCCTGTGCCTGGTTAAAACTGCTTCAAGTATTAATACAGCCACCAACCAACCAAATAGATAATACAATGGCGTATCGTCTGACTATCCTCCCGCGATCCCGACTCAATCTTCTCTCTATCAGCAGAAGTGTCGGGCCATTGACGGGGGAAGGGCATCACAGACCCCATGGTCGTGTTTTATTGTGCAGTGAAACCAGTGTGAAATTCAAGAGTGCTAGTGCAGCATCACCAAAGCCAGCGCCAGAGAACATTGGGGACATTTCTTCTGTTAGCAAAGATGATGTGGAACTTGTGCACCATGATCATGAGGCAGGAGCTGGACCCTCGCCTAGAAGTTTGGATCTCTCATTTTCAGAATCTGAAATTGCCTACAGGAGCAAGACTACATTAGAGTTAATGAGATCAGTCATGGTTCTCAAACTGTGTCAGTTTGACTTCCTTGTCAAGTACAATAAACAGGTAATCTCAATAAATATGTTTTTATTCTTATTCTAAATTTCCAACATTACAAATTTGTAGCGGCTCTTACATGCCCTACTTTCACCGTACATTCATGTCTCCTGTATTTTTCCATCACGGTACTATTTTATATTCATTATTCGTACCACGTGTGTTCATTCCTCCAATCGAGCATCGTGGTTACGCGCATCGTTCACCCCGCGTATTTTCATCACCACGAGGTTTTCTCCACTCCCGCTTACACCTCGGTCGAGTCAACAACTCCTGCTTACATCTCAGTTGAGTCAACACGTTTCTGCATGATTTCTTCTCCGGGCTTGTTTCTACCGTGCCTTTCACCTCTATCGGCACATCTTCACTTTCCCTGCCGGGTTCATCGGGCTGCAGTCTTCCAGTGGAACAGTTAAATCTTGTTCCGACATATATGGTGCTTGGTTATCCGCTGGGAGCTGCCAGTTTCTTCACCGGTAGTCTTTCACTCACATGAGCTCGACTCACCGCAGCTCATCTAAACATTCATCATCAAAGTTCGGCTCATCAATCGAGCGACTCACCGTCTCAGCACCACTACCGGCTTTGATGTCTGCATTTTCTTCTTTGGCCTCCGACATCAAGCGACTCACTGCTTTCGTCATCGAGCGCCACACATCTCTTCTCTTCTCTTCTATTCTCGCCCGAGAGCTCCATCTACATTCATCATCATCACGAGCGTCGGCGACGACATCGCGTTCTTCACGGTTCTTCAACCACGTCAACGAAGTCGCGTTTCCGCCTCTTCAAGCCTCCGCACATTTCATCGCGTGAGCCCCTTCCTTCGTTCTCAACTCTCTTCATCTTCATTGGACTTTCAACCTCATTTCCACTCTGTCGTAAGCGCTATTCATTTCATTATGTACATCGCATTTATTCATGTTCATTATCATCATTGATCATTATGTAACTACGTGCAATATCTTCAATTCTTATTTATGCATTCTTATTCCGATTTTTCGGCTTGTGCTTGACTACACTTTGCAAGTGTACGTCAGCCTCATCAGTACCCAATAAACATAACGAAAAGGGAATACTTTCTTTCATGTATTTTATTGCCAGTGCAACCTTGTTTCCTCGTAGCTAAAATAAAAATAAGAGTTATGTTGTGTGACGAGTGAACACGCTTTCAAATATCCATTCACAATACCTCACACTCATATCTCTAAAGTGGTGACCCCTCGTTTACTTGGAAGCTTGGTTGTACGATTTTATTATTCCCTGACTTTTTGGACTAAGCAATGTTTTATAAAATGTCTTCATTCTGGATTATGTATCGAATGCCTTTTTATGCTCTTGCATTTATACACGTTTATTCGATGCATACCATGTCAATACTCACTGTTCTATTTTTGGCAACTAAACAGCCGTTCGCATACCATGCTTGTTGTTTACATTCTTTCAACATGCCATGCTTGTACATTTCCTGGGCTGTTGTAAATTACTGCATACGCTATACAATACATGCACTTTTACATTTTTATCTGCCATTGATTCTTGTGACATTTTGTACTTTGCTCATTTATATCTTTTTCGCCTCTCATCTGTGTATTGCATACACAGCTTCAATTCTGGCAGGGGAGTAATGTAGCGGCTCTTACATGCCCTACTTTCACCGTACATTCATGTCTCCTGTATTTTTCCATCACGGTACTATTTTATATTCATTATTCGTACCACGTGTGTTCATTCCTCCAATCGAGCATCGTGGTTACGCGCATCGTTCACCCCGCGTATTTTCATCACCACGAGGTTTTCTCCACTCCCGCTTACACCTCGGTCGAGTCAACAACTCCTGCTTACATCTCAGTTGAGTCAACACGTTTCTGCATGATTTCTTCTCCGGGCTTGTTTCTACCGTGCCTTTCACCTCTATCGGCACATCTTCACTTTCCCTGCCGGGTTCATCGGGCTGCAGTCTTCCAGTGGAACAGTTAAATCTTGTTCCGACATATATGGTGCTTGGTTATCCGCTGGGAGCTGCCAGTTTCTTCACCGGTAGTCTTTCACTCACATGAGCTCGACTCACCGCAGCTCATCTAAACATTCATCATCAAAGTTCGGCTCATCAATCGAGCGACTCACCGTCTCAGCACCACTACCGGCTTTGATGTCTGCATTTTCTTCTTTGGCCTCCGACATCAAGCGACTCACTGCTTTCGTCATCGAGCGCCACACATCTCTTCTCTTCTCTTCTATTCTCGCCCGAGAGCTCCATCTACATTCATCATCATCACGAGCGTCGGCGACGACATCGCGTTCTTCACGGTTCTTCAACCACGTCAACGAAGTCGCGTTTCCGCCTCTTCAAGCCTCCGCACATTTCATCGCGTGAGCCCCTTCCTTCGTTCTCAACTCTCTTCATCTTCATTGGACTTTCAACCTCATTTCCACTCTGTCGTAAGCGCTATTCATTTCATTATGTACATCGCATTTATTCATGTTCATTATCATCATTGATCATTATGTAACTACGTGCAATATCTTCAATTCTTATTTATGCATTCTTATTCCGATTTTTCGGCTTGTGCTTGACTACACTTTGCAAGTGTACGTCAGCCTCATCAGTACCCAATAAACATAACGAAAAGGGAATACTTTCTTTCATGTATTTTATTGCCAGTGCAACCTTGTTTCCTCGTAGCTAAAATAAAAATAAGAGTTATGTTGTGTGACGAGTGAACACGCTTTCAAATATCCATTCACAATACCTCACACTCATATCTGAAATTGCCTACAGGAGCAAGACTACATTAGAGTTAATGAGATCAGTCATGGTTCTCAAACTGTGTCAGTTTGACTTCCTTGTCAAGTACAATAAACAGGTAATCTCAATAAATATGTTTTTATTCTTATTCTAAATTTCCAACATTACAAATTAATCAGTGTCTGTAAAGCTCAACATTGCACAGTACAATATCAAACTTGAACATACATATCAATTCCTTCGCGCTCCTTTTGGGAGATCAACCGACCCGCGCGTATTTTATATTACATGACATATGGTAAAATTCTCGACATCTTTTTACACTTTTCTTTACCATTAAAAATCGAAATTGAGAATAATATCCTCAATCGAGATATGAGAAGAAGGAAACATTTCCTTTACATTCCATGTAAAACCATGCCCTTACTTGAAAAAAAACCTCCGTCACTTTGACGTTGAACTTTACAATCCATTTAAAAAAATTACTCTCTCATACACAATGTCAATGGATCGGTCGCACTGTGCTCGATTGCCTTTCAATAAACCAATCTTTAACTTTGCAGCAACGCGTTTTGCGTCAAATTTGTAAATCCTCAATCACAGACAATGACATATGATACGTAAGCTTTTCATACATATAAATTTCATTTTGATTGATTCATTTTTAGCTCCGTCAATTTTCATGTCAAATCATGCTTCATGTCCCATTTTAGAAGCCCGACCCAGGGTTTTGTGCCAGCTAGCCCTGTATGCATGTACGTAATGCTATGCATACACATATAACTGAACATGCATAAGTACACGCAGCGCAGCGCGTACGAGCGCACTGCACTACATTTCATTGGGTCAGTACCATTATGAAAATAGGGGAACAATGAGTGGGATGGGTTTAGTGCCGTCACAATAAACTTGCGCATTACACGCGTACGTATAATTAGAGCAATTTATGCACCCCAAGAAATAATGAATACAGCTCGACCTCTCTACACACAGAACTGCACAGATACCGCACAGTCCGGTCAAGGCGGTACGCGTAGCGTTAAACTGCCAAATTTACAGAAATTGTGAGGAGCGCTTTTGCTATGAAAGGAATTGATATGCCTTTTTAATGGAACATAATTAAATATATTTGTAGACTAGACCAAAAATCAATCTATTTCATTTGGGATAAGTTTCCTGGCGCTGTCACTACTTCTGGCTCCACCAAACCATGCAAACGTTTTTAAAGTTAAAACCCTCCCAGGCCCACCAGACAAATTTTGTCTGTATATGTATCTATGGTAAAGGTAAAACATATTTGGTCAGCAGCATTCAGCAGCCGCATGTCTGTACAATCAATTCCTATTTATGGCACAACTTATATAAAGTGATTGCTCTGAGACTAGATCAACCCCTCAAAATGATTAAAATAGTTCTGTTGAGAAAATTTGTTAACATTTTTACAGTGAAAGTGAGTGAAGTAAACAATTGTGGAGGAAAGACAAGAATATAAAACATATTTAGTCAGCAGCATTCAACAGCATCATGTCTGTACAATCAAATCTACAGATAAGATGATGGTTTACTACGTCTACATGTACATGTATGTACTGTATTATCATTTTTTTAATAAAATGTTTAAATTTACAGCTGCTGAGCTACTCCAGAAAGCTTCTTGGAAAGCGTTTGTTTGAAGGATTGATGAAGGCGACTTTCTACGGCCATTTTGTAGCAGGGGAAGACCAGCCATCGATCAAACCTAAAATTGAACGTTTGAATCGCTATGGAGTAGGAGCCATCTTGGATTATAGCGTAGAAGAAGATATCCCTCACAATCAAGCGGTGGATGCTGAGATAAAGTAAGTGTAGACTCTAGAGAAAATAAATAAATTGAAATTGAAAAAAAAAAAAAAAAAATTCTACATGTATCATTGTACAGAGTATGTAACATAATTTGAATGTTGATTATTGTTTATATTTCAAAACTAAAAATGTCATCTCTTTGGAGCCTAAAGGGCATTAACTATGTGAAATAATGAGCTAATGCCCATTTGGCTCCAAACAAATAATATGTACACTTTGAGGTCTTTCCTCAGAGAAATTAGCAAATAAATAGTTAAATATTATAGTTGATGATTGTTTGACAATGAAGATAATTATATTATACAGTTATAACTTAAAGTACAAGTCCACTCCAAAAATAACCTTTTAGAAAGTTGTTTTTGATTGGTTTGTCTGATTTTTCTGCTTCTATTGAAAGTAAGTTATTTTTGAAGTGGACTTGCCCTTTAGTGACTTTATCAACAACAAAATGTCAACCCCCCCCCCCAAGAAAAAAAAACGCTAAGAAGAAACAATGTACCAAGTTATTTTTATCATTAAAACAACTTAAACAAGGTAGGTCGTATTGCATGAATTCCCTGAATGCAATATTAAAATCCATAGATAGCCGGACATTCTCAAAAGCTTGTGTTTATGTAGATTTAATAACATGTCATATTGAAACAAAATGTCCTCGGGAAAATAAATTGATGGAATATACATGTGATGCCCGTGAGGGTTATTGCCAGTCATGTCTCTAAAAATGCATTTCTTGTTGATGGTAATAATAACAAACAAAGCAGTGAATCATTCTAACGCCAATTATATAAAGCTTCAAACGTGTAACTTCCTGATTCATTGGAATCAGGATTGATTTCCCTAGGATGATAGCAAACTCTGGTTGGTTAAATGTACATGTATGGAGCTGTGAATAGGTCAATTGAACTTGGCCATGCAGCTCAAGCTCAATGCACAATAATTTGAATTATACACGCCCCAGAGGTAATATATGACCTCTTGTAGTTTAGTGCTGTTCACATATTGCATCCTTCATTATAGTACCATGATAGGACTAAAAATTTATTTGGAAGCATTGATCCAAAAATCATCCAGCTCCATCTTTAAAGTATGTTTCACAGTGTACATGTACTGTGAAGCCTGAAACCTTTATGAAAAATTGGCAAAAACATTGTAGTTGACATTATGGCTATTAAATATTGCAAAAAACTTAGAGACTTCCAAAATTAAAGAGTTGTAATTCCAATATTTATTAGCAATGCCATGAAAGTTGAACAAATTTGGACCACTTGTAATTGTAAAATCATTGATATTCTCTGGTTTTACAATATTATAGTTCATCAACATGGGGGGGGGGGGGGGATCTCCCCATGTTTATTGAACCATATTGTCTTTTGAAATTGAGATAATAATAATGATAATGGTGGCTTCTTATATAGCACATGTCCGTCACGTTGTGACGCTCCTGGCACTGCCCAAATTATTACCCTGGCTTTAGCAAGGTAGCCACTTTAGCATTTCAAGGAATTAATTCCTGCCAGGTACCCAGATGTGCTATGAATGATGATTATAAAATTGGATGACATCTGAGAAAAGTACATTTTTCCCCTTATTTCTGATATGGCAAACAATACTTTTGAATATATGTAAATAATGGTATACATGTATATCTTTAAATTTAAGTGATAACTGGTTGATAATGTTTTTATGCCTCCGCCATTAAGTAGCTGGACGCATTTTGTTTTCGGGTTGTCCGCCCGTTATCTCAAGAATGGATTGATGGATTCCCGCCAAACTTGGGTCATGTATGTATCTTGCAGAGCCAATGAACTGATTAAATTTTGGGGGCATGAGGTCAAAGGTCACCGCTCATTATGTATGCAAAAATAGCTCATGATTACATCATTAGAACTGATGGATGGATTTAACTTAGATGGATGGATTACCATCAAACTCAAGACATTTACTAAATGTATGTATCATGCAGAGCCAATGAAATGATTAGATTTTGGGTTCATGAGGTCAAAGTTCAAAGGTCATGGGGCTCATTTAAGCGAAAATAGCTTGTGAACGAATTATCAATAGAACCGATGGATGGATTACTATCAAATTCAGGACATAGTGTACATGTATGTATCTTGCAGAGCCAATGAAAGGATTAGGTTTTAGGGTGATGAGGTCAAAGATCAGAGGAACCGTTTTGACTCGGGCCTACTTGAAACATCAGTGACATGTAGCTGATAATTCCATTATATTTATTTTCTTGTAGATCCTGTGTTTCAGAAGGTGATCATGATGTAAAAGGTAGGATATGGATTTATTATTATTTTCTTCCTGCATGTGTAATGTATTTTTATCCCCTAGTCGACGAAGTCGGAGGGGATACATGTAGTAACGCTGCCGTCCGTCCTTCCGTGCATCCGTCCGTAACAAATTTGGTTTTGGATCGATAACTTCAGTAACGTTTGACGGATTTTAATGAAATTTGATATGAAGGTACACGATATCAAAATACAGGCTAAGTTCGATTTTGGAGTACGTAGGTCAAAGGTCATAGCTCATTAAATATGCGAAAAGTACACATCTGGTTTCCGATCGATAACTTTAGTAATGTTTGACGGATTTTTATAAAATTTGATATGAAGGTTCATGGTATCAAAACACAGCCTAAGTTCAATTTACGAGTATGTAGGTCAAAGGTCATAGCTGATTAAATATGTGAATCTGGTTTCCATTCGATAACTTGAGTAATGTTTGACAAATTTTAATGAAATTTGATAGGAAGGTACATGGTATCAAAATACATGTACAGCCTAAGTTCGATTTCTGAGTATGTAGATCAAAGGTGAAAGGTCATAGCTCATTAAATATGCAAAAACACCTAATTATATATGTAAAAATGTGGTTAACTTCCTTGCCTGGTAATATAATAGTATAGTCCAATGGAGGTAACTTGTTCTGGCGTATATATACTGTAGGCCATTTGTACCCTGCGAGGGGGTGCTACGTTTTGCGTTGACTTGTTTTATTTTTTTTGGTACCAGTATATAAAAAGAGTGACCATCAGCTCAGGTTGAGAGGGTCAATATATGTACTACAAAGTTATAATATTATGCACAAAGTTATTTAACATTATAAAATCAATAATATTTGAGGGGCAAAATACAGGATAATGGTTGCAACCTACTGATTATAGAGTTGTGGTAAATATTGTGAACATGTAAGTACATATTAAAAAGTTGAACTCTACATTACTGGGTATACATTTATAAATACTTGTAAATTTGCAAGATCATACATTATACATACTGCATGGTTTGGGAGATTGAAGAGTTCAAGAAATAAGAGAGGGAGTAGATGTAGATATGAAGAGAGAGAGAGGGAAGATAAAAAGGGAGAGAAAAGGATAACAGAGTAGAGGGGAGAGAGAGAGATAGAGAGAATATGGTTGAAATCATGAGAGCAGTATCCTCAACTATAGAATAAATTAGAAAGCCAAGGAAAGCAGACAGAAATGTAATATGTGAAAAACTTAAACAGTGTAACATGGAATAATATTCACATAAACGAAAAAGTACAATGCAATTGATTTTAAGTATTATGCTTAATTCCACAAAACACGTAAGTACTATTTGCATGTACAAATGCATGTAAAATTGTAAATCTTCATATATGGACAATAAAACAATGAATGAATGAATGGATGAATGTCATTTAATCTCTTAATTAACAAGGGGAAGTCCACTCTGATACCAAGTTGGTTTTTATAGAAGCAGAACAAATGAGAGGAATAGGTCAGTAAAAGCTTTAGCAAATTCTGATTAAAAATAAGAAAGATATGAATTATTGAATCAATAAACACAAATTGGCAACACTGTGAAGTACATGTATCTCTCGAGCTCCTCTTCAATTTTCTCTGTCATGAACTTATTTTTCTTTGTTATTGATGAGGGAATATTTTTTCCATACAGGGGATGTACATGTACATGTACATGTGATGTATTAGAAACATATATTTTGCAATAATCATATTTAGGGTGTACATGTATATGATTGAACATTTTCTTGAGGGAAAAGTTTTGATGCTTTTATTTTTTATTTTTTATTTTGTAGGAGGAGAGCTTGCAAGATAATACATACTTTTGGGGCAACTTAAGGGCCCCTGTGGTCTTCTGCGTCTTGTTTTATACCATATTTCACTGTACTGTTCATATTGGGTTTAACACTAAATGATCATTTTTCAGCTAGAATGTTTGTTCTAGATAGCTGACATGCATAAAAACACTGGTGGGCACCCAAAACATAAAATGTTGGCATGTTGGACACAGATTTTAGAAAAAAACAATCGATGGCATAGTTTTTAGCATAAAATTTTACCTAGGACCCGAATGAATAAAAGGGTGAACATCATTTCCCTATTGGAGCCGTCTGTGTAACTAATTATGGGTATTTTCCATTGGATGAAGAGATTTGTATTGACCTGTGTCTACAGTCTAGCCAGACACTGGTCAAATATAGCGGTCCTTGTGTTTAGTCTGATCTCGAGAATGCAAGTCATATTACATCACAATGGGTTGATTAAACATATATCTGATTAAACAGGCCTCATAAAGTGGCCAGTGAGAGATGTAAAAGCAATTATCTGATAGAAAATGAGCACAGCATACAGTTAAATGGGTAGTCCACCCTGTTGGATGTACATAAGAGAAGCAGATCAAAAGAAAGAAACAGATTAGTGAAATGTTGAGCAATATCTAAAAAAGAGAAGAAAGGTGAGATGAATTCAAGCATGAATTGACAACTCAGCAAAGTATCTGTCCCATATTGCTTTCTACCAAGAAAATTCTGTTATGTCCATTTTATCTAAAGAAAATATTTAGTTCCTAGATGTAAGCAATTAATGTACACACATTTGAATGAATATTTGTAATAATAATAATATAATATTCTGTTTTTGATATAGCGCTCAATACATCGATCCTATGATGTGCCTATTGAAGCGCTTTACAGATATATCATTATCCCGGTCATCAGATTCAGGCTTACCCACACACAATGTGTGCACATTTTCCACTCCCTGGGGAGCTTTCCAGACAGTTGCCATTTTACAAGCGCACACTTGCTCGTCCAACCACATGAACTTTCGCACCCTGTATGAAACATATATTCCTTCTTCACCAATTATTAAAAAATAGTGACATATATGAAATTTTCTGGACAGAGCAAGTTGGAAATAACATTGCAAGCTGACGTGTCACAGAGTTGCCAATTTGTGTTTGATAGATTGCAATTATCGTGATCGAGGCCTGGGTAATTTACATGCAAGGACTATAGTAATTTCATTGACCATTAATCTGTGTACACAAAGCTAATAGGATACGGTAGATGTTGTCTGCATATCGCTCTTTCCATCAAAATTGTATTCAGAAATACAAAGTCTAACCCAAATTCATCATAGCAGGAACCTACAATTATACCCAGGTATAAGCTGGTTATGAGTTTTATTCTTCCAACTTTTGAAAATCAACACCATTTTAAAAACCTATAGAATAGAATTCAATTTACGAATCAAAACCATGCATACTCCATACATATGCTTTGAGAATGCTATTTTGCGTGTTGGCTCTACATGTACATTGCAGTCAAAATGGATGTTCAGTGCTGAAACCAAATTAATCACCTTCATTCTGAAGCATTTGTCATACATGTAGATTTCACTATGACATATATTGAGATCAGCCTTTATATATGTCTCAACTTATATATCTAGGGTTTAATGATGCCTCCTTAATGTACATGTACATGTATATCACTATACTTTGTGCTTGAATGATTATAATATTGATTATAATAGTGCATGCCAGAGTTCACTTAGTGTAGTTTCTACACTTTGCAGTACCGTATTAAAGAGAGACATTATATTATCGGTATACATACATGTAAAAATTGTAGGCCGTACATAAAAACAAAATAAACACATAAAACCAGAACTACATTGTAATATGATAATCCAAAAGCACACCAATAAAATTCAAGCAAACCATAATTATGAGGGTTACATTGCAAATGGTCTTGTTTGTAGGAAATTTATGAAGCAGTCCTTTGGTCTTAAACTGAAGAGAGACAGAATTGAGGTTTAAACAAAAATGCACTTAATTTATTAAATTTGAATTGTAAGATACCATCAGTAATCAGAATCATTTTACAAATAACAGACCTAAAACCTAAATTGAATTGCAAGGTTCTGGAATCATCAAAATGATAAGAAATTAGGCCAAGTCTTGGTAAAGTTACAAAAACTGTACACAGAAAGATGTATATGGGACTACACAAACAAGTGGCGTAAAAAACCTACCCCCCCCCCCCCCCCGAGTTTTACGAGTTACATGACATATTTCGAATATAAAAGCATTTGAAAAGCCATGCTTTTCAGGTAACATGTCTTATCTGATGTTCTTCCACACTTGCATAATAAGAATGATAACGCTCACAAATTATTTTTCACCTCTTCCCAGAACTCAACTTTCTCTTTAAAGGGAAATGAATTTTGAACGTTGTAAACTACCTGTATGGGCACTTTGAATTGGCTGAATCGGTTACTGTGGCATAGTGCCAGACAACTTTCCCATTTGTCTACACACATAAAATTACTAAAATTTCAATATTTCAATGACTCGATCGGGAGGGTCTTTTTGTTTTAGAGAACCTATTATAACATTAATTGTGCCCGAAGGTAGAAAACACTCAAGAGAGAAACACAAATGATGATAATAAATTTTTTGTCGCGACAGATGAGAGAGTTGTCTGTGACTATGTCACAATCCATTCACCAAATTGCCAATTTAAGATTTGCATAGATCTCATATAGTGATCATAGTGATCTCATATTTCAAACATTCATTAGTCTGATTTTTTTCTTCAAACATTCGCCATTCAGTTTCTCTTATTTTTCTGCTTTCATAAATGAACTTATTACAAAGGTTGGATTGCTCCTTTAGACTTGGCTAGTATCTATTCATTGACAGTTGTACAAGAGTGTGCACAAGAATATCAGAGAACATATGAAAATTAAATCCTGGAGGAGCTCATAAAAAAGCCTGAAATACAGTACAGTAAGCATGATCATTTCCATTTATCCATTAATTCTCTAGTCAGAGCGTATGATATGGCCATTAAGATAGTTGGATATATAAATCTAAACCAAAAAAACAAATTGTGTGATTTATACTGGTACTACATGTACATCACTATAGATACACATAATTACTTTGGAGGTATTCATCCGATCTCCTTTCTGATAGCCACAAAGGCACAAATAACAGCGCTTTAATAGAGACTTCGGTGAAAAGCACTTTATAAGCACCGTTTTAATATTATTAACATGCTTTAGGGTTATAAATTTGTTGCAGTTACGTTGTTAAATTAAAGAGATTGGGTATAACTTTGTCTCAGATTCTAAACAAAATCCTGGATCTAGCTCATGCTGCAATCATAATATAAACCTTTTGGTCAGTCAGGAATCCCATGACTTTTACAAGCCGATCGCCTGTCTGATTATCAAGATATTTATGATTGGAATTTAAAATTTCTAAAACCGTTAAACCAATGGCTTTTATAACACTACAGACTTTTTTTGGTAAATGTGTATGGTAAAACTGGTCACTCAAAGATTTGTACTTTTTTGAGGCACTTCGATCATGATCATTTTGAAGCGCAATCTTTTTAGGGCTTTACACCATATCAGGGAGGTGTTCTCATATCCCTGACCATATCACAGACACTGATAACATGTAGGGCCATGCATCTCAGATTTGTAAAACTGGAAAAATTGTTAAACAATGCCTTTAATACATGTGTAGTACAGAAATTGCTGTAGGGTATATGTAAAGTCACCTCAATTTTATTTCAACTCCATGAACATGTTTTAGCCAAGTGCTGTTCCTCAACATGGCCATAAATAGTCAAAACTACCTTGTTCATGTAGTTAGAACAAAGCATTTTTAAAATGCAATTTGATAACATTCACACAAATGTTTTGTTCCTTACAGTGTATTATATACACTTATGAAACAATTATAAAAAAATTATAATAAAACAATTAACATAACTGTTATTCAAAGCAAAACCAATATTACAAAGAATAAATAAACACAAATTGCAAATACAACAAATGCAGTTACATGTAGTTAAAGGTATAGACCAGTTTTGGAAACGCCCCCCTCTCAAAAAATGAAACGGAAGCTCTTATTACCAATCATGTGAAAGAATATGTTTTGACTAATACGTGATGTTACAAATTTTGCCGGGAAACCGCCTACTTATTGATATACTTGGTAAATTATTATATCTATCCGGACAGGATAGATATCGCGCATGTGTCTCCTGAGTCCCATATATATCATTCTGTGTACAGTGCTTGTAACTTTACCAAGACTGGGCCAAATTTCTTTTTGATGATTTCAGAACCTTGCAGTACACACCAATATGCTACATGTAGATGATCAACCTTTTCTGATTGATTCCACAACGTTTCTTCACAATGCAATTGCATGACCAGAACTGGTCTTTTACCTTTAATGATGGGCAAGCGCGTAGCCAGGATTTCATTTTAGGGGGGGCGGTAGTGAGCACGCGGAAGCTTTGAAAGAAGACGATTCGTTGTACCTTTCTCGACTCATAATCCTTGTCTGAATTCAGTCCCTCCCCTCTCTCGCGCGAAGCTTTGACGTTTCATTAAATTATTAGAGAAAGAAGACGAGTCGTTGTACCTCTCTCGACTCTTAATCCTTATCTGTATTTAGTCCCTCCCCTCTCTCACGCGAAGCTTTGACGTTTCATTAAATTATTAGAGAAAGAAGACGATTCGTTGTACCTTTCTCGGCTCTTAATATATCCTTGTCTGAATTCTGTCCCCCCCCCCCTCTCGCGCGAAGCTTTGACGTTTCATTAAATTATTAGAGAAAGAAGACGATTCGCTGTACCTTTCCCGACTCATATTTCTTAATTTGAACTCAGTTTCCTCCTTCCCGCGCAAAGCGCGGAAGCTTTGACGATTCATTGTACCGTTCTCGACTCCTTTTCCCTCTTTCTTCCTACGTCCTCTTTCTTTTTTTCTTCTCTTTCTCTCTCTTTTTTTTTTTGGCCGGCGTTTTGGGGGGGGCGACTGCCCCCACCGTCCCCCCCTGGCTACGCGCCTGATGATGGGGCTTGGGGTTATTTACATACTGTAATTTTTTTTTTTCAATGTCAAAGGATTCCTATTGAAGACACATGTATTATACATCACATCCATTAATTTTTCTCTTTTTTTTTTGTTGTTTTTGTTATTTAATTGTTATTTCTCTCTCTGTCTCTCTCTCACTTATAGTTGATAATTAGATAAAGAGAGAAATTAAGGGTTTTTGTGTTTTGTTTTTATTGTTGTTGTAATAAGATGATGAAAAGCATCTGAAGCAGTTCATGGCCTATCCCAAGTATGGTGATCGTCGTCAAGGAGTCTCCAGTGCCAGGACATATTTCTATACCGATGAGCAGAAATGTGATGACAACTTAGAAACGCTGATGGAGTGTATCCGTGTTGCCGGTGAGTCAGTCTTCCTTTTAATGACAGCGACTTGTATCAAACAGAAAGAAGAAGTAAAATGTAATATTTCGTTCCGAAGTGTTTGGCAATAATTACAGCATCAAAATCTGGGTAGGTTCCACCACCTACATGTATAGCACTGTAAGGGTGAAAAACAGGGTAGAGATAATGGAGAATAAAATCATTACGGATTTTTACAGTTTAGGGAATATATATCTACCGGTACATGCATTCCAATTGTACCATGTACCAGTAGCTATCATCAGTAAGCCATCAACATACAACATTTGGCGGAGATTGTACTTTTTGAGATGCATGCATATTGTGATACCACATAAATATGCAAATACAGGTTATAGCCAATGAATAAAAATAGTGTTATCATTGTGGAGGTTCTATTAAAAAATTGAAAAATAAAAAGTTGCCACAGGTTGTGTTATGCGTGTATGCCAAAGAACCTGATGATATTGTCAGTGAACCTTGCAACTGATACTAGAGATTGAGAGGTGTCAGTGGGAGAGAGAAGGCAGGGAGGGAGGGAGGGAGAGGGGGATTCATCATGTTGTCTTGGGGGCATTACTAGACCATTCCAAATGAGAATTTTTAGAATGAGTTTTTTCAACGGGTTCGCTAAACAACCTTTAAAATAACAGGTTTTCACATTTTCAAATCTGTTGACAAAGAAAAATAAAGGTCCATAGTAAACATTAAGTCATTTGACTGGAGGCCTTAAATTATTGAACTAGCATAAAACTAAAGTTCTGGTAATTTGCCAGTTTACATGTAAGTCATTTAAATGATCAAATGATAGAAATTTAAAAATATATTCCCTATGATTCAATTAAATAATGAAAAATTTACCATTATAAATTTTGAATTAGGGAATGAACTTAATTGTAACATTATGTAGCATATTTTATGAAACTTTAAGCCTTGGTCACAAATGCCATTACGAACGCCGTACAAACAATTTTCAGACCTTGGAAATTTGGGAAGACCATGGAAAAACAGGGAGATTTGTACAAATGCATCGTTCGTACGAACCTATGTGAGTGTAGCATAAGTTATAAAATTTGTTAACCTTTAATTGTTATCTTATCACCCATTTCTTGATTCGTACCTTTATGTGTAGGAGCCACATCAGATGATGGTTTCTGTGCGATTAAGCTGACTGCATTAGGAAGGCCGCAAATCTTGGTAGGAATTACAACAAACTTTACATACTTTGTACAACCTTGTTATACAGACAGAAAAGGTCAAATTTGCACCAGACATGGACATAAAAGTAGTGTCATTGTTACTTAATTTGGCTAAGACTTTAAGAAAGACATTTATACTGTGCAAAAAATGCACTGGGGGTTAAGGGCCGTTCCCATATCACCAATAATATTAACTACAGTGTAGACTTTTCTTGAAATCATACAGTACCTTAATATAACTCAACACAATTTGTATTTCTCCTTTCTTACTTTCTCGATTTTGTAATGTGCATCAGAATAGTTTTATGAGATAGATGGCACAATATAAGCTCATTAGATTATCATGTAAGTGTACTATACATGTATATCTCTTTAAAATTTGATTTCTTTTTTTCTTTTTTTCTTTTCTTTTTTTTTTTTTTTCTTTCTTTTTTTCTTAAAATTGTTCTTATCCATTTAGTTAAACTTGTCAGAGGTGATAGTCCGTACTCGTCAGGTTTTTCTTAGGATGTCTGGTCAAGAGGAAAACCCTACTGTAGATCTCATGTCACATCGGTTGACCAAGGACCAGTTCTCATGTGAATTAGAAACCATGGGTATCACATCTAGGGATGAGTCAGGCGTATGGTTTACTTGGATCGATGGAGATAAAGATGGGTAAGTGTGAAAGGGGCACTGTCATGTACATGTATAGTTTGGACAATACATATAAATGAGTAACCCTGGGCATCATATCTATAGATGGATCAGGTGTATGGTTCACTTGAATTAATGGCGATAAAGACGGGTAAATGTGAAAGGGGCATTTTTATGTATATATGGGGCAGCTGTGCTTGGGTAAGTGTACAAGGGACATGTTATGCATGGGGCAGTGCATTTTTGGACTTGTTCACACCTGAATTGTTACTGTTGCTTCGTATTTGGTGATTGGGCATCGTGGCTATTACTTCAACAAAATGTCAGGTGTGACATCTTAATAACTTTTAAAAATTAGTAATTTTAAAATATTATGACATACAATAAAAGAGTCCAAGGTTTAGAAGCTGTTCACTTTTTGATGGAAATCAGTGGTCGTGGCAATCTGAGATTCAGATTAGGATAATTTCTGTTAAAGAGAAGGTTGCGTTCTGGGAAGAGGTGAAAAATAATTTGTGAGCATTACTCATTCTTATTATGCAACTGTGGAAGAACATCAGATAAGACATGTTCCCTGAAAAAGCATGGCTCTTCAAATGCCTTCATATTCTGAATATGCATGTAACATCGTAAAAATCGGGGGGGGGGGGGGGGGCCGGCTTTTTACGTCACATGTTCGTGTAGTCCCATATACATCTTTCTGTGTACAGTGTTTGTAACTTTACTAAGACTTGGCCAAATTTTTTATCATTTTGATGATTCCAGAACCTTGCAATACACACAAATTCTTATAGGCTAGATGATCAACCTTTTCTGGTCGGTTCCACACCGTTTCTTTCACAATGCAATCGCATGACCAGAACTCAACTTCATCTTTAACCTAAAGAATATTTTGTTAAATGCCAAAAAGAAAAAAAAAGGACATACCGGTAGGCTATATGCAAATTAGCGAGTTGATGATGTCATCCCCTCACATTTTCTCTATCCGTTTTGAATAATATTTAGCCAAAAGTATCACTGGTCTATAATGTGGCTAATTTAATTTTGTAATAATCCCCACCAGCGCGATATCCCTGGTCCATATCTACTTCAAGCCCAAGATAATATGACCCCCAAATTTCTAAGCCATGCAAAAAAATCATCCAGACAAAAACTTAGAAATCATCTCTTGGACAATCTAGAGGAATTTGTTAGAAGTCTGTATCAACTACACCTGTAGGATGCTGAAAGAAAGGCATGAAAACGGAGCAAAATCGGTCCTTTAAAGACCCCCCCCGCCTGTAGTAATTTAGCGACTACTCAGGAACCACAGCAGATATAAAGTTTTCCTTTCATTACTTTTTTCTTCCGAGTCTAATACATCTTTTAAAACAATTTTTTTGAAAATCGGACGTATAGTTACAAAATCACGTGACCTTTTGTCTTTGCATGTCAGCCCGAAAATCGCTCATTTTTGTGATTTGTGTACAAAACATACGGAAATATAATTTTTCCTAAAAAGAGATAAAACATTGATTATTTGGTCATGTTTAAAGTTAAGGTGTTTGTTTTGGGGTCAAAATAGTAGAATTGTAGTTAGAAATGAAATAAAACAACTAAAACAATAAAATACATGAGTTAAAAAAACAAAGAAATACATATTAAGAAATTATCAAAACAAGAGATAATATAAGGAATAACCTGGCTCTTCCATTTTTTGGGTCGTATTTTTTCTTCCAAATGGTCTAACGAATATATGTAGTGAAAAAGAATGCTTAAATATGAAGAATATATGATTTATGAGTAAAAATGTGAATTTTATGACCTTACATGTATTTGCAAAAATTACCATAGTATTCTATACACTTCACTTGACATGCAGGCAAATTTTCGCGGCAATTGGCTTTGAAACGACCAATATGCTATGTGATCAACCTTTTCTGATCGTTTCCACAACGTTTCTTTCACAATGCAATCGCATTACCAGAACTCAACTTTATTTTTAAAAGGTTATATAAACTTCTACTTCTACCTCTACGACGATACTCAGCAGGATCCATAAGTCAGGATGTAGCAAGTGCTGAGGAATAAACTATCTAGTTCTTGGTCTAGATGCTTGGTGGAAGCGCTCCCTTGAAGCCCTCCAGTGAAGTAGCGTCAAGGGTGATCTTTGAAAGTGCATTCCACGCAGTTACTGTCCGAGGGAAAAATGAGTTCTGGTAGTGCTGGGTGCGAGATGGGATAGCCAGCAACTTCTTTGAGTGATACTGTCGTGTGTTGCTGGCAATCATGGGTGCTGTGTAATGGTTTGCATTGATGGCTACTGTGTCATTTTGGATCTTGTACATGAGGTGGAGGCTTGCAGCATTTCTTCTCCTCTCCAGGCTCTCCCATTTCAGATGTTGAATCATGGCCGAGACACTGGCCATACGACAATATCTCTGGAGGGTGAATCTTGCTGCTCGCCTTTGTACTGCCTCGATTTTGGATATATGCTTGTTTGTGTGAGGGTTCCAGACCGAGCAACAGTATTCCTGATGAGGTCTAACAAGAGAGAAGTAGGCTTGTTGGCGGATCTTTGTGAGGTTTTGCGGAGATTTCTGCTGACTAGTCCCAGCAACCGATTGGCTCGGGATGTGATGTTGTTCATGTGGCCTTGCCAGGACAAGTTGGATGAGAAAGTCAGTCCTAGATACCGGAGATCTGTTACCAACGCAAGAGGAGTGTCTCCTAGCGTGTATGTCGTGGTGATGGCTTTCCGACGTAGGGAGAATGTGATGTGGTAGCATTTCTCGGTGTTGAATTTCATCTGCCATGTGTTAGCCCATGAATGCATCCTGTTGAGATCTTGTTGTAGGGCTTGGCTATCAGTGAGATCAGTGATCGGATGGTATAAAAGACAATCATCAGCAAAGAGTCGGATTTTGGAAGAGATCCCATCTACTATGTCATTGATGAAGGACATAAACAGAAGTGGGCCGAGAACTGTGCCCTGCGGTACCCCAGAGGTGACTGGGACCCATTCAGATGACTCTCCATCTACAACAACACGTTGTAACCTTTCAGTTAGGAACACCCTGATCCATCTGATAAGGTTGTCATGGATCCCATAGTGATGGAGCTTATGGAGGACGCGGTTAAAAGGCCCAGTTCTGTATGGAAATCTATACAAACTTCTGCCCTATATTGTACAATTGTGCCATTGTGCCATTGTGCATGTGACATGAAGGTTTTCCAGTCCATAGAAAACAAGTACTAGTAAGATGCAATGTTGCGTGGTATCAATAAACAGTTTTCAATGAAATCATCTATCTATTAAATCCATTTATAGTTATAGTGGGAGCTTGACTGGAGATGCGAAGGTCGAGGGTTCAAATCATAAAATAATAATAATATTCTGTGTTTATGTAGCGCAAGGAAAACCGTTTATTTGCTAGACTTCACTGTCAGACACTATTGTGTGTGACTGACTGGCTTTTTTTCTTCTTTGGTATTGAGCTGTAAAGGGTACGTAAGCATTTGTCTACATCAATAACCCACTTCTTGTAAAAGCCAAAATTAAACTGATTGAATCTTTGTGCAGCATAAAACGTACGACCATTCGGTAAAATGGTCTGAAAATCAGACTATTACTTACTGGCTCTTTAGCTCTTAAGTTGATTCGACAACTAATAGTCATTATTTTCCCACTTAAAGACATTTTCAAGCCCCCCTTTTTTTAGGGAAGTTCTAAATTAGTATTATCTTTCGAATGCCGTTAGAATTTAACCTTTTCTTTTTTGGGCCTGCAAATGGGACATACAGTACCTTTAAATGGGAAGTCCACCCTAATAACTAGATGGTCTTGATAAAACGAAAAATAAAAAAGAAACAATTTAGTGAAAGTTTGAGCACATTCCGATGAAAAATGTAAAAAAACTTTAAAAATTCATAACATTCTTATTTTTACTCGGAATGTGCTCAAACTTTCACTGACCTGTTCTTCTCATTGTTCTGCTTCTATTAAAACCAAGTTAATATCAGCGTGGACTTTCCCTTCAAAAAAATTAATGTCCCTTATCTGTAGGCGTACATGTAAACCCCTTAAAAAAAAGTTTTGAAACTCAAAGTATGATCGATTATATATCTCTTGTCATGGCATAGGATTTTATATGGATCAAGAGAAAGTGGGTTTATTCCTTTTAAAATGATACCCTATTTGTTATGATTTGTCTAGTCATGGAATGTGCAATTATACATCAAAATAAGGGGCGAGGTCAAAAGTAAAAAGTGGTAAATTCATTGCTCTTCTTCGCTGTACATTCTTCTTTTTTTGAAGAATTTAGCAGACGATCTTCCATGAACAACATACACTGAAACGAACAAGCACAAAGTCAAACAAACAAACAAACACATTAATTTATCTTTTTAAGAAAAAAAAGACTCACACCCTGTAACATATTGTTTGTCCTACCTGGCAACGACTAATGTTGCAGTTCTGATTCTATCGTCTATTGAAATACACTTATTCTTTATCAATTATCAGGTGAATGAAAAAGTTTGTATCGAGGCACTTCACAAAGACGTATGCATTAAATTTGGTTACATTACGAAAATAGGCAATTGTCAGAATGTATACTGCCGGCACTTTCATTGTGAGGAGCATACGTCACATCCGTGCTGCTATTTAAATGTTTCGCTTGAAGTTACCGAAAACAAAAATCAACTTAAAAATCACCTGATTGAAGTCTCTTTCTCTTTCCCTCTCAGCTTTCTTGTTAATATTTTTCAGTTTTTTTCTGTTGTATCCCACATTTCATTTTTCATGCTTCCGATCTCTTTGTACCTGTCCATTTTGCATTCAGACATGTACCTAGCTGTATTAGTCATGGAGTGCTTGAGGTTTTATAGGAAATTGAAGATCAGTCATATATATAATTAGACAGTGATAAAATTGGTCGACCTTGGATGTCAGCAGAGATATCAGAAGGTAAACTTATACACATAATTTGCACAGAATTGAAATTCCATATATAGTATTCAAAGTGTTATGTAAGGTTGTATTTATATGTTTTAGTCTGTTGAGGGGTTTTCCCCTTTTTTTCTTGTTGCACAGTTCCGATGATCAGAACACTTTTCCTGAAATTGACCTAGCTTGTTTGGTTTCACTTTTTTGATTTTATTCCAAATGTTGTACATGTCTGTTTCTGCTCCGTCTCATTTTCACTCTTTCCTCATTTTATTTTGCTCATAAACAAATTCTATCTCCTTTCCCTCCTGTTTAGTTCAGGAGTCCTTTTCCTTCAAATGTATACTGGGTAAACAAAATGTATGAATTTCTTTTTGATCTTAATGATTTTCCTTTTTTTGAAAAGATATTCATAGTACCTTTTCCAGGCTAATTTACATGTATGATGTATGCACTTCCAGATTATTAGATTTATTTACAGTTCAAGTTGCTTCCTTCACCTCTCTGCACAGTCCCAAGTTTGCCAGCTGCCACACATATGATTTCACACAAAACAGTATTGCATTGTGCAACACAGCATTACAAAATAACATATTTCCAGTCTTGATTTAATAGTTCCCTGACAACCCTTTTAATAACGCCATGATTAATCTTGCACAGTCAAGTAATCTTTCCCATGTTAAATGCAATGTGGCACACAGAGAATATCAGTGTGGCATGTAAAGAGTTGAATGATAAAGTTGTATTCTCTGTATTTGGTAGTGCGCTTTTACGCTTTTACGCAAGTCTGTATTGGCGAGGGGGATTCAATCAAAATGATTAGGCTCTATTTTGTACCATCTGTGCAAACAGTACAGTGAAAATGGAATGCCCAGTAGATAGCTAGTACATGTACACTGCATTAGTGCCATTACAAAAATAGACAAATCAATGTGGTTGAGATCCTGATGAGGTCACGGTCTAGAAGGTGGATTCATTCAAAGCAGCACAATTTTTGCTCATGAAAATACAACCCTGTGTAAATGTGGTTTGATTGTGGAAGAATTAATAAACATTAGATAAATGTTTTTATTGTGTCAAGTTTACAAGGGAGTTTATTTAGGAAATATTGTTTATTATTATTTGTACAAGGAGTTTTTTTGTTACTGACAAGACAAATAAGTTTGCACAAAAGTACCTGGATGATTTTGCAATTTGTTGAAAATGTTAATAGACAATGATCGAGTGCATGTCCATGCTTGGGTGAGAACAAACTGTTTACCGGTAATTTGCAACTCAGTACAAAAACTTAAGGATATAATAGTGAAAAATGAAGTACTGTTCTATACAATGAATAACAATAAAATTGAACAGCTTTTCTTTTATGGGACATGAAGGTTTACTGCCTTTGCTTTGAGAATATTTCATATGTTATGCCGACGCGTGAAGTATACTCACACACTCGTGCGATATACCCTAATTCCCCACATTTAACAACAATAATAATACATAAATATTCTCTACGGTGGCTGCGGGCTTCAAAGTAAATGCAAAACTGAAACCATTTCAAATGAATAGTGTTTTCCTCTCTTTTTTTCACCTTTTTTTGAAAGGGTGATAGCTTATTTCTGTTCTTACACTGTTTGTACGTTTTGATGCTGTGAAGGAATTAAACTGAATTGAATAGAATCACTTTAATAGAATGGTGGGGTGCCAGGAGTGTCAAGTGTGACAAACATGAGTAATAAGTAATGATAATAATAATAATATTCATTTGTAAAGCGCAATAACTATATGGATATATTCTATTGTGCTGCAAGAGCTCGTAAATGCTGTGCTATACATACTATATGAACAAGTGAGTTTTCAGTTTTGATTTAAAATTATCTAGTGATGGGGCTTTCCTTATTTCTAATGGTAATTTATTCCATAATCTAGGGGCAGCACAGAGAAATGACCGGTCCCTGAGGGTTATTTGGTTTTATATGGAGGTATTTGCAACATAAATGTGTCTTGTGTACTACGAAGGTTACGACCATGAGTTTGAGACTTGATATGCAACAATTCAGTAACGTAACTAGGAGTTTGACCATTTAGAGCTTTGTAGACTATCATTAATATTTTAAATGTAATTCTCTGGCGAATTGGCAACCAGTGTAGTTCCTTTAGAAGTGGGGTTATTCGAGAGAATATTGGGAGGCTGCAAATTAGTCGTGCACATGTATTTTGGACCCGCTGCAACTTGGAAATATACAAGTATACAAGGATCCACTATAGTTGGTGTTGATGTGTTATTATTATTATTATTATTATCTGTAGAATATTTTAGCCATTTATTATCCAGTTTGATACAGCCAGTTTGCTGAGGCTGAGCAATTAATTGATGTCAGTATACACCGATTCGGGCGACTTCTGGTGGAAGTGCGCCCTCATAAGGTGACGCCATAACTGGGGGGCGTCTGACTGCAGCTAGCTAGCTTACATTGCATTGCAGCGCTCAACGGGTATGCTATACCTATACCTAACCTTGCCCAGGCCGGCCAGGGTCGCTGCTCCGCTAGCTAGTAACCGCTCTCGAGCTCTCTGTACTGTCAGCTGGATCGGAGAAGCCCCCCAGTTATAGCGCCGCCACCGGCGGGCAGGTACATAAAACCCCCAAACCGAATCGGTGTATAGAAACATTTGGTTTGTTCTGGTAATTATTGTTGGGTACTGAATTGAATTTTAATGAAAAACATCCATAATTTGGGTGATTTTTAAACTATTTTATTTGAGTTACATTTCTATTTGGGTTTAGCCAGGTTGTTAGGGCTCAGTAAAAAGCATTTGGTTACTCTTGGAGTAATTATTGAGTACTGAATTCAATAGATCAAATTTGATTGATAAAGCCTGGTAACAATTAAAGGCTGGCATTCTATTATAAGATACAAGTGGATATAGTATGAGATTGACAATATATAAACTAGCACTGTGTAATATACATATATATATCATCAATTAGTATTGAATTTGGTTTGAGTAAAAACTAGCTTCATTGTGTGACATATAGAGGTAGGGTGATATATCTTCTGAACTGGATTTATATGACTTATCATCATTGAGTTTGAGCTTTGAACTTGAAATGTATTATCCAATGACAAACACATAACAATAGGTATAAACACTTATATGCAATAAAAGGAATGGTTAAAAGGGAACCAGAAAATAGCATAAATGCTAATCAAGCCTGGTACCCTTGAACATATGAAAACACTGGCTATAGGTAAATATGATAGACAAACATAGATATAATGTTACATATAAAGCTAATTACAAACAAAACTGTACTCAAATTGTACAGAAGAGAGGTCAAATATCAAATACCTAGAAGTTTATAATGACATTTTACTCATTTAAAAGGCACTCTATAACTGCTTTCCTGAAGCAAGTTCTAGATGACTCTATCCGCACTGTAAGTGAGAGATCATTCCATAAAGAACTGCCTACATATGAAACTGAAAACTTTCCTTTGGTTGATCTGACCTTGGGTATATATTCAACTTATTTTTATGCCTCCGTTACGAAGTAGCATTATGTTTTTGGGTTGTCGTCCGTTCGTACATACGTACGTCCCGTTCTCGTGATCGTGTTATCTCAAGATTAGATTTTGGGGTCACGAGGTCAACGGTCACAGTGCTCATTATGTATGCACAAATAGCTCGTGATCGCGTTATCTCAAAAACCGATTGATGGATTCCTTTCAAACTTAGGTCATGTATGTATCTTGCAGAGCCAATGAATCAATTTTTAGGTCACACAGTCAAAGGTCACAGGGCTCATTATGTATGCCTAAATAGCTGGTGATCACATCATTAGAACCGATGGACAGATTACCATCAAAGGCAGGACATATACGTATCTTTAACTGAGCCAATTAACTGATTAGATTTTAGGGTCATGAGGACAAAGATAAAAGGGTCATACAGGTACCGGTATATGAAAAATAGTTTGTAATCACGATATTCTGCATGAGAACCTGTTAATGGATTAAAATTAAACTTGAATTTGAAAAATTGCTTCTG
The DNA here is from genome assembly GCF_000002235.5 of Strongylocentrotus purpuratus. Lineage (NCBI taxonomy): Eukaryota > Metazoa > Echinodermata > Echinoidea > Camarodonta > Strongylocentrotidae > Strongylocentrotus > Strongylocentrotus purpuratus. The sequence goes on from NW_022145605.1 coordinate 36,621,336, forward strand.
TTTTGGTTTGTGTAATCGCTCTATGGCGGAGGCATTATTTTCGAGTGAAGTTCCATCTAGTTTTAATTGAATTGTAATTGGTTGGAAATGAATCGTTTGGTTTCAAAATTTGATAGTGGATAAATATTCTTTACTTGTGCTTTAGTAGTTTGGAGCTTGAAGTTTATTTGTTCCATTACATCAAAAGTAATTAAGATTAATACAAGCTAAAGAGTCAATTACCTACTATTGTTTTGAAATTGAATGACACTTACAATGTAATACACTTTAGTACATATTACATTTCCTAGTAACCAAGTGAATATATTATATATGTGCCCTTATTATTGGATTCTAATTGATTTGTTTATTGCAGGATGATAGATCTTTTAGATTGGGAATGTCTTGTTCAACCAGATCTCAAGCTCTCCAAGATCCTCAAAGCTCCAAGGATAGAGGTATGAAACATCTTCCTCATTGCATATTAGATTGTGGTCTTTTGTGGACAATTCAAATTGCTAACAAATGTAAAAATATAGGGAAAAAACCAAAGCAAACAATAAATTTGACAAGTTCTATTCAATTGTTAAGTTTTTCCCTTGAAATTTGTGTCATAATATGCAAAATTGTGATACAATACATAACTTACAATATACAAACAAATATCTAGACCCTTTTATGGCATTGTATTTGACAATAGGCAAAAAATAGGTGTACAAATATGTATCTGAGGGAGAAGATATGACTGCTTGTGTCACACTTTTTGAAAAGCATATATCCTGATTGAAGATGGGAATTTTATTATTTGTATAGTTACCGGTATTGTAAGAACAAGTTTTATACCTACATGTATGTGGATCTCATATAGATTTGACTCATAACAACAGTTCCAGCAGATTACAAAATACCAGAGATCAAATTACTTGTTTGTAAATACATGCAGTCATTATCACAATTGTTAGTAATAGACCTGGTATGCAGCAATCAATGAATGTTTGAATTATGTCTAGAAATCATAAAATATTTATAAAGATGATTTAAAAGAATGTAATAACCAAATTAGAGATATCTTCTTGGTTATACCTGAGAAGAGTTTATAGGGTGCAGCACAAGTTGAGAAGCTATCGAAGTGTAATATCTTTGGATATGTATGCAGGTCTAATCATAAACAAATAGGTCTTATCTCAATCAAATATACCGTCTGTCTAGTGTCTACCTAATCTATTTTTTGTTTGTTCTAGTCAATGTTTAGTGTTTGTGAAGGATCAACAATCTAAGGTCTAAATTTTCTGAAGTTTTGTATTGTAGTAAAACCTATCCCAAAATGTTAATTGTTATGTCATTAAAGAATAAGTCAGTTGTCATTTGAACTATGTGATATTATTTACTCTGCTTCATTAATACAATACATATCAGGAGATTGTTAAGAGTTAATACATGTAAATGATTGTTAGTTGCATATATAGTTTGAAGTCGAGATAAAGTATAAACTTTAAAGATTTGTTTCAGAATTATGAATTTTAAATTGTGCAAAATTAAGGCACATCACTTACAGCATATCCATGTATTCCTGTGTCTGATTCAAATGATAGCTCTGTACATCAGTCATATAACACTTCACTTGCTTTCTTTGCCTCTCTGCATGGTTTCTCATTTGCCACATGTGCAATTGTGCAGTATATTTTACGGTATAAAAGTATGTACTGCACTTTCGTTGCTGAGCGAGGAAAATTGCATTCATGATTTGGGGTTGGTGTCCACTAGTAGAACAGTACAGGTCAGAAAATATAAGTTTTCACCATGATCATATTGGTTAAAGGGATTCGGTAACAAATTTGTCTCAGAATCTGAAACTAAATCCTGGATTTAGCTCATGCTGCAATGATAATTATAAACCTTTAGGTCAGTCAGGAACCCCATGACTTTTACAAGCCGATCGCCTGTCTGATTATCAAGATATTTATGATTGGAAATCAAAACCAATATTGCGTTTTCCCAACGGTTTTCATTACTACAGTCTATTGGGGAAAAATTGGATAGTAAAACCAGTCACTCCAAGATTTTTAATTTTTAGAGGCACTTCTCGATCATTTTGAAGCGCAATTTTTTAGGGCTTCAATATTACACCATATCACAGACACTGATAACACGTGGGGCAGTGCATCTCAGATTTAACATTGTTATAACCCTCGTGTATTGGATCAATGGCCACTATGTGAGATGCATAGTATTAACAAATCATTGTTAAACAATGTACATTGTGGTACCTTGAGCACATCATTATAACATTTGTTTCATGCTCTATTTTATAACAGGGAGACAAGTTGGAGCTGCTTCAATTTATACTAACAGAAGAGGAGGAAGAACAAACCAAACGCATGTTACAAAGGGCCAACGAACTAGCTAAGGTGAACATTAGTCAACATACATACACTGGCATACTGTACATGTACAATCAGTAATGCAGGTCTCATAGAAGACACAGTGGATGATTTAAATCTGTGTTATTTCAACAGCTGATATGAATTATTGTGATAAAGGTTCCAGTCGTGGAACAGACTTCCAAAGTATAATAGTGATATAATGTGAGACTGTAGACGACTAAAATTTAAAAGAAGGCTGAAACCATACCCACAAGTGTTTTCTCCTGAATATGTTTCAATTCTTATATTTAAACATATTTCTGGCTTACACCCAGTAAATAAGATTGATTGATCGATCTGTATTGAAAAACAAGTCAGAAAAAAATCTTGGGACCAGCGGGACTTGAACCTGCATCTACTGCTTGCCGGGCAGAGACTCTATCACCAGGCCATCACTGGTCTATTGCACAGTCACGATGTTCTAGAAACAAATACCCAAGCTTTCCTGATTCAGTCGCTGCCCGCCAAGCAGTAGATGCAGGTTCAAGTCCCGCTGGTCCCAAGATTTTTTTCTGACTTGTTTTTCAATACAGATCGATCAATCGATCTTATTTACTGGGTGTAAGCCAGAAATATGTTCAAATAATTGAAATTTCTCCCAGGAAGCATTACATTACAAAAAATTATAATATTGTTTACACCTTCAGTGTATTTGTTATCGATTTGCTTATTGTTAGTACCCTCTGATTTGATATGTTATGCATTATGCAGATCTATGTATTGTTGGATGTAACGCCATTGTTGTTATTTTATTATGTTTTATAATTTGTATAATTGGGTACATTGTTTGTAATACCAGGGAGCAACAAAATTCCATTTTTTAGTGGACAATAGATCAATTCAATTAAATTATAAATGTCTGCATTTATAATGTTATATTTATATTAAAGGGCAATCCAACCTTTGTAGTAACTTCATCTGTAATAAGAAACAAAATAGGATAAACAGAATGGCGAAAGTTTGAAATAAATTGGATCATATAGCTCTACTTGCACATACAATACATGGATGCAGTACATACGCATAACTATCACTATGGATCCCCTAAATCAACAGTGGATGCATACTTCTTGTACAGTGTAGATTGGTAAATTTTCCTACATTTATGAATACATTTTGAATGGGATATTTTGTAAAAATATGCCCTTTTGAGAGGATGCGGTATATAAACAAAATATTGACTGCTGACTTTTTGAGTCAAAAACTATAATAGCTCCACGGTGATCATGAGACTACATTATGCTCCTCATCCTTGTCTCATGCAGGGCAAAGTACAGTCTCAAGATCACAGAGGAGCTATAGTTATGTGACTCGAAGCGTCAAAGCAGTCAATATTTGTGTGTTATGGCCCTAATCTTTGTTGTTCTGTTCACTCTTTCAGTTGGCATTAGAGAAGAATGTTCGTGTGATGGTGGATGCTGAACAGACATACTTCCAGCCAGCCATCAGTCGACTCACTGTAGAGATGATGAGAAAGTTTAACCGTGACAAACCTGTCATCTACAATACCTACCAGTGCTATCTTAAGGTAAACCCTGCAGGTTTGATTTGATGAACCAACCCATTCTAAAATGCTCTTATTCAGAGGCGATGCTACAGGAAGAGGGGGGAGGGGTAATGATACCCCACCCCACACCCTCACCACTATTCTGTTGGCAATGTAACAAACCTTTGGACAACTTTGTCACCTTGATTTGGGAATGTTGTCTTCAAATTTCCTTTTTTTTTAAATAAATGCAAACAACATTTAGGTAAGATATCCATTAACTTCCGACCTATTTCTTTTTTACTTTAAAATTTCTCACTCATGTTCCTATTGTAGGAGTACTTACCATTATAAGAAATCATTTCATCCAAGTTCTTTAATTCTACTGCCTCTTGTATTGAAATACAGAAAGTAAGTGAAATAAAGAATTTGGGATAATAAAGTTGTTTCTTAAGGGTAGTATAAAATGTCTCACCCATGTCACCATTTTAAGAGTGACCATTGCAAGAATTCATGCTTCTGTGGAATCCTTTATTCAAGTACCCTTCATTACATGTATTACAATTTGAGGACTGTAATATTGGCCTGCTTATGCACGAATGTAATTTGACTTTCCATCAACTTTGAAATATATTCAACAGCATGCCTATAACTGCCTCAAAGCTGACATGGAGCTGGCTCGCCGGGAAGGTTTTCACTTCGGTGCCAAGCTTGTTCGGGGAGCCTACATGGACCAGGAACGCCAACGTGCTGAGGACATTGGCTACGATGACCCCATCAATCCAACGTACGAGGACACCAATGAGAGCTACCATAGATGTCTTGATATGTCACTGGATACTATACAGGCCAGAGGTCAAACCAATATCATGGTGGCAACACATAACTTGGATACAGTGAGGCATGCTGTACAAAGGTATGGTGGTGGTCAGGTTCACTTAGGGGACCAAGCCTATGTGGTATTGTGGTGCAAAATTATTGCTGCACTTGTTCAAAATGAACGCTAAAATCAATGGCTTCCATTTACGTACATTTGCTAATTGACCTGATTCAGGGACTCTTCAACCTTTGCTCTACTAAAAAGTTTGAATACCGGTAACTATTTACCTCCAATGTATGATGTACCCTGGACCAATCCCTGCTCAAACACACAAGACCTATTGAAGCCAATTCTAACATCAACAGCTGTACTAGAGTACCAGCCTATTTCAACCAATCTTGTATAATTATGTATATTAAGTTGAGTCAGGTTACATGTATATTACACATGCTCCAGCAAATATTGGTCTGAGCCATTTTCCTGCACTAACCAAACTCTTAACTTCAACCCTGGACCAAACATGATAGGCCTACCAAACCCTGACTCTAACCTTAACCTTAACCCTAACCTACAACCCAATGTCAACCCTCACCCCACATGTATATCTTTGATGAAATAATCCCAGATGTCGAAGCTAATTTTGGAGCACTGCAGGCCATGTTGTTTCATTGATATAACAAATATTGCTAAATTATAAATTGGTATTCTGAGAGCTATTTTAAGTTTAGATGACTATTAATTGCCATACCAAATTAAAGATGTTGAATGAATGCAGAGAGTTGGCCATATTCTAAGTTCACTCAGGCATATTGTAAGAACTATATCAATATTGCAACTTTCCAGTTGCTCTTTTTTATCTAAAAGTAATTTCTATGGACCTTAGAATAATTTAATTTAATTACTATAGAGTTGTATTCTTGTTTGTAAATTCAATTTGTTTCAGCCCTTACGTTTGCTATTCGGAATGTTTTTATGCCTCCGCCACCGAAGGTGGTGCCGGAGGCATCATGTTTTCGGGTTGTCCGTCCGTACGTCCGTCCGTCCGTCCGTCCGTCCGTCCGTCCGTCCGTACGTCCGTCCGTCCGTCCGTACGTCCGTCCGTACGTCCGTCCCGTTTGACCGTTATCACAATATCTCAAGAACCATTTAAGATTTAAACTTAAGACTCGGGAATAGTATTTATCACCATAGGAAGACGATCTGATTAGATTTTGGAGTACGTAGGTCAAAGGTCACAGGTCACAGAGGTCAACTTATGAAATTCCTTGTATTGAGTTTGTTAGCGCGATATCTCAAGAACCATTTGAGATTTAAACTTCAAACTTAAGGATAGTATGTATCACCATAGGAAGACGATCTGATTAGATTTTAGAGCACGTAGGTCAAAGGTCAAGGGTCACAGAGGTCAACTTATGAAATTCCATACATTGAGATTGTTATCATGATATCTCAAGAACCACTGGAGATTTAAACTTCAAACTTGGTGATAGTGTGTATCACTATAGGAAAACAATCTGATTACATTTTGGAGCACGTAGGTCAAAGGTCAAGGGTCATAGAGGTCAACTTATGAAATTCCATACATTGAGATTGTTATCATATCTCAAGAACCACTGGAGATGTAAAAACTTCAAACTTAAGGATAGTATGTATCACCATAGGAAGACGATCTGATTAGATTTTAGAGCACGTAGGTCAAAGGTCAAGGGTCACAGAGGTCAACTTATGAAATTCCATACATTGAGATTGTTATCATAATATCTCAAGAACCACTGGAGATTTAAACTTCAAACTTAATGATAGTGTGTATCACCATAAGAAGACAATCTGATTAGATTTTGGAGCACGTAGGTCAAAGGTCAAAGGCCACAGCGCACATTATGAATGCAAAAACAGCTTGTGATCGCGTTATCTCAAGAACCGATTGATGGATTCATGCCAAAATTAGGTCATGTTTGTTACTTGCAGAGCCAATGAACTGAGTAGATTCTTGGTTCATAAGGTCAAAGGTCAAAGGTCATGGGCCCATTATGTATGCAAAAATATGCTTGTGAACGCATTCTCATTAGAACTGACAGATGGATTACTATTTAACTCAGAACATCTTGCAGAGCCAATGAACTGAGTAGATTTTATGGTCATGAGGTCAAAGATCAAAGGGTCATATATGTATATGAGAAATTGCTTGTAATCACAATATTCTGAGAACCTGTCAATGGATTACCATTGAACGTGAATTCAATTTTTTTTTTCTGTTTTGGTTTGTAAAATTGCTCTATAACGGAGGCATCATTTTCGACTGCGCGCAGTCGAATTCCATCTAGTTTTTATCAATAATCCAGATCTATTTTTTTTTAATACAAAGACAATCTTGTGATTGTGTTATATTATCTTTAAGGAATTTGTTCCACTCTGTATCTTATGCATCAGCTAACACTTCCCAAGATATTGAATTGTTTGATTAATTTTATTATTGTCAGGATGGAGGAGCTTGGCATTGGTCCTAAAGATAGATTGGTCTACTTCGGTCAACTCCTAGGAATGTGTGACCAGGTCTCCTTTCCTCTTGGTAAGTTTCAGAGCATTCAGAATCTTATTCAAATAAAACTTATAAAGCCACAAACTAAATTTACAGAGTCAGCAGTTCATATAAACAAATTGGCATCACATGTATTTCTTGTAATGCTGCACCATTTCAACAGAAAATGATTGATCCAGAATAAAGATGAGTGACTAGAAATTATATTGAAGGAAAAAAATGCCAGTTTTAAGTGAAATACATTTATTTCCAATTTTCCCTTTGATATTATTTTGTAGATTTTGGAGCTTATTTTCATTGTCAAATATGTAGCATCTAACAACATTTTGTTATCATAATGCAACAAAAACGGACAGAATGTTTATCTGTGGGTTATTAAAAAACCACAACAATAATTAGAAATTAATAGTATGAAGTAGATGGTACTGCATTGTCGGTTCTCTGAGGCTCTTCAAGAAATTCTTGTGAAGAGATGCCAATTGATCTGTCGTGTTGTGTTCAAGAATGAAGAGTGAATGAGATAACAATTTACCGATTAACCCCCGAAGAAAGAGATGAAGAAAAAAAGAAAAAGAAATGAAGAGAATAAATTCTATATCTTGAGAAGACTTGAGTCATCCGCTTAAATTTTATGAGACATTACTGTTCTATCATGGGTCCCGACATTGAAAGGGCACCAGCATCTGGGGGGAGGGCGACGAGACTGGCCAAAATACGGTTTAAAAAAAAAGAATGTTTACCTATTTTAAACAAAAAATGAAAATGCCCAACCCCCACCAACTGAGAGAAATAATTGGTCGGCACAATTTTCACATTTCCGGGAGCAAAAAAGAAGAAAAAAATAATTAAGTGCTCACTTTGTATCTCTCTTTTGTTGTACGCCACTACTGCTTATAATTAAAAAAAACCCCATAATTTTGATGTTGATTTGTATTATTTGCAGGTGAGATGGGGTATGCAGTGTACAAGTATGTTCCCTATGGCCCTGTGAATGATGTGATTCCATACCTATCCCGTAGAGCACAGGAGAACAGTGGAATGCTCAAAGGAGTGACTCAAGAACGAAAGCTCATGAGACAAGAATTGACAAGGAGAATCCGAAAGGGAAATATCTTTCATAAACCTTGATGACTTTCTACTGTATCCTTCTCAGTCTTTCCTATGATAGTCACAGTAATATTTATGAGACACTGTTCAGCTTTCACATGTGTAATGTAGTATTTATAGATTTTCATTCTCTGCACATCTTCTTCCATGATTTCTTTTGATCTTTTCATCCCTATTTTCTAATTATAAGACTTAAAATCAAACCCTCTATATTAAAACCAAAATGGCTTTCCCCCTCTCTCTTTGCTGGAAGCATTACTATTTATTTTTGTATTCAATTTTTTTTTTTTTTTTGCAATAGCTACGTCTTAAGAATAACATGAAAAATGTCACTTAGTGATAAAGATTATGAGAATAATAATCGGGAGCACCATGAGTGTCAAGTCTGACAGACATGAGCGCTATACAAGAACCCATTATTATTATTATTATTTATATAAGGTTATATCATGCAAATATCTTTTGGAACACCTTGATCAGAGTAAGAGATGATTATCATCACCATGGTTATGACTTCAATTGTTAATCATGAGGGGGTAATACAGTAATCTCAATATCTTTCTATTATCTCATGGGTAAAGGATGTCAAGTGCAGATAATTGCCTTGGTAGAGGACTTTGACCTATTTCCAAGATACAAATTTTAGACCATAATTCTTATTTCAGTCACACAGACCATGAAAGGCTGAAGACATATTTGATTACTATGCAAATTAAATCATTATATGCCACCCAAATAATTTCCCTGTGCCACATTGTATTCATCATGGGATAGATATACATGTCATGTACCAAGGCTTCAAGATTATTTAACTGTTTCCAATTCAAGATTAGTCTATGCCAGTGTTATAAGGATTGTTGGAGCTACCGTAATCACGATTGGAAATGGGTAACTTTGCAAAGCCATCGTGTTGCACAAAGGAATCCGTCAATCCGTCAATTGTTGCCTTTTGTTTTGTGCAAAATTGCACGGATGGCAAGCAAGTGACCATGCAGAAAGGCAAAGAAAGCAACATCCACTTGACCATACCTGTTTAACCTGGCAGAGTGATATCTCAATAAGGTGCTCTTGATGGAGCAATAGTTGTCATAAAAAGATATTTGATTTAGATTATAATAAATGCTGTGTTGAATTTTGATACATGTATTTAAATTTTTTTAAGAGATAGAAAATTACTCTCAAGATATAGATGTAGATGTGTACGTATGTACATATGTGAATGTATTAGTATTTGACCAACAGCTATGACTGAGGTAATAATGTTGAAGTATCAGGAGCTATATAAGAAGCCACCATTAATATGTAGACAAGGAGGACAGACTGTTGTTTATTATCAATAGTGACAAGATTTTATGAGTTTGATATTTTACAATTAGGTACATCATTTGAATGAAAGTTAAAAAGGCATGAAGGATTAAGAACGAGTAATAGATAAATGAAGTGCTATGTAAGTACTATGGAGTAGAAAAGAAAAAAGTAGAAAAATATGACTTTATTAATTTTGGTGGATATGTTCTAGTTCTGCACAAATTGGACTATTGCTGGTTCTTATGATATTTTTTTCTTCTAAGGTGACATAAACTTTGCAATTCAAATTTTTTGTGAAATGGTATTCAGTGATCAAGTTTACCTTAAACTCAGTATATATAGAGAGTTATTGTATGTTTATGTTGTGGTTTATGTAGTTAAGTGCTAAAATGTTATATTTGTACAAAGAGGTTGAGTTTTTTTACTTTTAGAACCTTGCTTGCTCTTTTCACGTCTGTCAGTATCATTATCTGACAAATGACTTTGGGAGGTTCTTTATGCAAACAATTGAAACGGTTCAACTGAAATTGATCAAATTACTCCTAACTGCTCTGCAGTTTAGTTTTTAAATGTCAGTTGCTTCCTGGCTTTTGGACGTATGTTGTCTTTCTTATGCAAACACCATGATATTTTTCTTTTTGCAGATTTACATCCAGTCAATTATCATCACCTCAAAAATGTAACACCATGCCATTGCAATATAAACGTTATAGACATGATAGTGAAAAACCCATCATATGATCTACAGCAAAAAAAAACATCTGTTGCTAAAAGGGAAATCAGAATATTTGGACTGAATACTTAAAATTAATAGCACCTAAATACTCATTTCGATTGGTTTCAAACAAAAGTGATCCAATTAACGTAACATTGTTAGTGCTGAGCTGTTCAGTTTTCTTTTCAAAATAATCATGGTCAATTGATTTTTTCGCAAGATTCCCAGAAATTTACATTACCATAGTCTTATACTAAAACATATATTGCTTTATATTCTCTAAAAGTAATGAAAACCTGGATGAAAATTCTTTCAATAGCACTTATCTAGTGTAATCAGATCATTAATCAAAGTTTTTATAGAATATATGTTTTTTCTATAAGGACCCAATATCAACAGTACTCTAACATACTTCATGAAGCTTATGTTATGATTTTTCCACATTTTTTTAATGAATACTATCCTCTTACAAAAGTTATTTGAGTTTACAGCATCTATGGACAACATATACTGACCTAGCAACTACTTTTGATTTAACATGACTCATGTTTTCTACTTATCGTGCGTTTGTAAAAGTGGAAAAACAAATCTTGGAAATTAATCAATGAAAACACATCTATCTTTTGTATAAAAAGTAAACTGGCAGTCTTGTGGTAAACTTTATTGTCTATTTTGATTGTCTACTAAGATGTTAGACCATTTTTTACAGGCATCGTATTGAATATGATTGTCTTTTAGGAGACATGAATTCAAAACAAATATTTTAATCACCTGAAGTTACAGCCTTGAAATATCTTACAGTTATCTATATCAAATTAATTGTAAAATACATCATGAAAACAATTTGAAGCCTATGTTATTTTCATTTTAATATAAAGGATTTCATGTCTAGGCTGGTTAGTAACAAGGTGACGGATAATAGTAATAAAACTTAAAATGAATGACTTTGAACCAACTTTTTTTGTAGGTGGTGGTTTTTGTTGTGTCTACTAACTTTCACAATGTTCTTCTATTTCCTTACAGATGTAGGGAATGTATGTTACAGTGTGTAATTTACAGAGTTATGAAACATGTACTTGAGTAAATAAGAGAATTACTCAAAAGTATGTAACGGAGTAGTCTTTGTTTGATCGATTATAACTTTTAAAATTCATAACTTTCTTATTTTCATCAGATATTCCTCAAATATTCCCCCATTTGGTTTCTCTCGTTTATTCCTGCTTCTCTTATGAATAACTTGATAGTAGGGTGGGCTTCCCTTTCAAGACTATGCTCATATGCTATGCAGTCAAGTATATGAATGTACAACTTTAGGAGTGTATTCAGAATTAGAAGATAAATTTGTCAACTTCCTAATGATGCCTTTTTAGTTTGTTTCAGATTCGCTTTTGTTTTTGTTCTAATATGGATTTATTTATTTTTTCAGAAGGCTGAGATTGTCAAGTGAGGATATGTTTTTTTATATTGGGTATTTATAGAGAGTATCTTGTGCTAAATGCTTGAACTTATTCAAGTTTTCCTGTCTATTTCATCATACCGTAATTTACATAAATGCTTCCAGTGTCATTGCATTTCGTAATGCACACCTAATACCATTTACATTACACTGTAATCTCAGGTTGAAAATGATTATATTAGACCATATACAATATACTAATGTGCTCTTTTAAATTTAATTTTTGTTCATCCATAATAATGCAGGTGTGGTATTCCTTGTTTCAAATTGTTAATGTTATATATTTTACTACCATGTATATCAAGTTAATTATTAGGTGTTGATAATGGAACTGTACTTTCAAAGAAACTGTCTGTATTCTACTCTGAACCAAGATAATTCTTAAATACATAGTGAAGGAAGGATGTTATTTATATGGTTTTTGTAATCATAGAAATAATTTTAAAAGCACTTACAAGCACCAATCTATGAGATATGCCTACTATAGGCATTGTATACCTGTACTCCTCCATCTGTTTTATATATAATATTTTTCTATCAAATCTATTTGACAGATATTCATATGTAGCTTTCAAGCATTCATTTTAATTTATGTAATTTTTGATGGGTTTGGTGGTATATATATATTTTTTCATTATTACCAGAACAAAACTATCTTGTTTTGAGTGAAGTCATGCATACTTTTGGCAAGGTCATATTGAATGTGGACTAAATCAAAACAGTAATTAATTATTGTATTTCATTCAAATATTTATCTGAGCTAGAGTTTGTTTTTAATGAATCAAAGAGGTGTGTGATTTTTCAGTCCTAGGGAAAGAAAAGGATGATGTGTGTGCATGTATATATAGTTGTACATCAGAACATTAATGTCTTGGGTTGAATATAAGTAGAATTTCAAAATATACATAATAATACATAATAAAAAATGAACATGTGAAGTCAAAACCATGCTCCTCTTCATGTGTATCCTATATGATGTTGTGAACTACATTTTTAGTACATATAATAGAGTGCGTTACAAAACAAGTTACTCAACTTTGGTAGCTTATGATTAATAAGACCTTGACATTTGATCTATGACAAATTAAGATTAGTCTTCCTTCTGTCTGATGATACTAGGATCCTATTCATATATTTTTCTGCCACAGATAACTGAGCACCAGGTTGATCAGATGCACTGAATGTGGGTCAGGCCATATTCATGTGTTCTTAAAGCCCCACTGCACTACTTATAGCTACTTGCGCCCTCTATATAACAAACAATGCCTAATCGGTGACCGTCGGTCCCTCATGATCCTCCTTTCTTATGTTAATTGAGAGCTGATTTGATGAGATAACCACCTGTCAGTAACCTTGCAGAGAGGTCTAATATCCCTCCTGGCCAAACTAGTGCAGATAGGATTTAAATCATTTGAAAAGTTAAGTTTTGTTTTAAGTGTCAAGTTTCATGCTTAAGTTCTTCATTATTTAAAGTGATCCAATGTATGTTAACTTTCATTGAACCTTGGTTTAATCCACAAGATAACCTTGAGTTAATTCAAATAGCCTACTTACTACTAATCCCATGATATCTCAAATCTCTCTGCTCTCTAATGTTCTAATGTTCAGGAGGTGATGTGTAAGGTGTATATGAAAGGTATTTGTCTCGAATAGCACATGAAAACTCGGAGGTTTACGAACCCCAAAGTAAATGCTAGAAAGAACACAGTCATGTTCATAACTACCAAAGATATTGACAGTAAACTGACAAGAAAATAGATAGCATCCCAAGTAAACTATGTTTTTTTAATAACCCAACAAAAATATCGTGAAAATTGTGCTTGTAAATGAGCTTTTACCTGAGTCATTGTCACCTTTTCTCTCCCAATGCACAAAATCAACATGATCAATGCAAACAAAAAATGTTCAGACTGAATTAAAATACTGCATAATTAGAGCTTTTGACCCACATTTATTTCTTCAGCCCTAACTTGAAAAGAGGTTTTTGACAATCCTTTCTGAAAAGAGGGCTGCTCAGTCATCTGTTGCAGCACAAGAATACCATGAAGAAAGATAGAGGAAATGATAAAAACAAAGAATAACATGAGCAAAGATACTATACAAGATGGTAGAATGAAAAAAAAGAATACTATAAGGAAAGGTAGGAAAAGAAGAAGATAGGATAAAAACAAGGAATTAAAGAATCATAGAAAAGGAAGTAGATTTATGAAATAGGGAAAGATAGAAGAGAAGATATTGGAAGGAGAAACAGAATAACATAAGGAAAGAGAAAAAGCAAGTGATAGAAGGTAAAACAGAGAATCACATGAGGAAAGGTAGAAAAACAAGAGGACAGGATAAGGTGTAAAATAAGGAAAGATAGAACGAGAAGATGATAGAATGGTAAAGATAAAGAACAAGATATGGAAATATAGCAGAGAAGATGGTAAAGGGAAAACAAGAATAACATAATGACAAAAAGAGAAAATGATAGAAGGAAGAATAGCATAAGGAAAGATGATAGAAGGAGTTAGGAGAAATAAGTGTTTGGTAAATGCTGAATACAATTATTCTATTCAACCTGTTTACATTAAGAAGACGCAATTTTTAATTTCTGTCCAGTGTTAAAAAAGATAAAGATAATTACAGACAGGAGAAAGTCAAAAAGAGAGGGGAGGGGTACAGAGAGAGAATGTATGGTACTATAAGGATATACTGGAAAAAGAGATAAACTCGATCAGTGAAATGAAACATGTAAATAACTTAAATTCTAGCTATAACTCAACTCATTCAGTGAACTATTTCTAAATTAATGATAGTTTTATTCTCATTCAAAAAATAATTTGAGAGTAATGGAATAATTATTTGCTGGGTTACTGTAACAAGAGAACACTGCGCAAAAAAAAACAATACTTACAATTTCCCTAATATTCGTTCAAACCTTAACTTTTGAGGATCTTCAGACCAACAAGGTTGTGTCAAATTGACCTGCCATACTGCATTATCACAACTGTTGGTTGATGATGTGTCGAACAGAATATAATAATAATATTCAGTTCTTGTATATGGCGCATAATACGTTATGAAATAACATCTCTATGCGCTTTCAAAGAGCTTTGGAAATTATTACTCTAGTTTTATTCCTAATTAAATACATCATACTACTCGTATTATTGGAAAGCCATTTAGCCAAATAAAAAAGTCGTCATATTTATTATGCATGGCATGACTTCTTCATTCAAATGAAATACATTCCATATCAATAATCAAATCACGCCCATCACCCTAGCCTCAGGAAGAAATATTTGCCAATGCCAAACGATTGAACAGTAATTTTAAAATCGTTCACCACAGATTACAGTACGTATACTTTAAACAAAAAAGTATATTCAACTTTAATAGCATATCATTTATATAATTAAAAATCCATTATTCGTATGACATTGAAAACTATTTCATGGTACAGAGGCTTTTTCTTTCTCTCTCTCTCTACCCTGTCTTTTCTGTGACGGATGATTGAACACCAGGGTATTTAAAAAGCGCCATCAAAATCGCCTTGTACCTGCAAGTTTGGGCTGATGCACCGAATATGGTCTTAAATCCTGGTTCATGCTTCATTGCTTTGTTGTTTATCTAAGCTTCCACAGGACTTCGTTTCAATCCACAGAATAACCTTTAAGTGCCTGTTCAAAGAAAATCACATATATGGCAAATAACGTATCACTAAAAACTGGTAAGCCAGTAGATGGCCATCGTACAAGTTTTAGGTCAAATACCAGTGGCGGATCTAGGGCAGGAGGCCCGGGCCCCCTCCCCTGGCCCCCAAAACTGGTCAATTTAACCGTGTTTTAATTAAAAAAAGAAGACGGGCCCCTCCCCCTGGCGCAAGGTGGGGGGGGGGGGGGGGCTGGTTGTTGATTCGGCGCTATTTTTTTTGCCTTAATTTTTGTCTGAATTCAGTTTCTGTTTCAGTTCAGTTTAGTTTCTTTTATTTCACATGAAAAACTACAATACATGAACAAAACATAGCATTTTACAAAAATGATATTCGTGAACAATAAAGACATCTACACAGCATTAAAAAAATGCTCATCTGACCTTGATTAAATGCCTTAAAACCCCTGAGCTTCCGGGGGCTCTGCCTCCTGGATTTCACCTAGGGTCCAAAGTCAGGCACCTGGATGTTCATCTGACGGTAATTTAATGCCTAAAACCCCCTAAGCTCCTGGGGCTCTGCCTGCCCCCTGGACCCCACACCAATTCCTAAATCCCCCTGGACCCCACACCAATTAGTGACCTACCAGTGCCACAAATAAAGTATCAAAATATGCTCATCTGACCGTAATTAAATGCCTAAAACCCCTTGACTTCCAGTGGCTCTGCCCCTTGGACCCCACCTAGGGCCCTAAGGCGGACGGCTGGATGCTAATCTGACGGTAATTTAATGCTTAAAACCCCTGAGCTTCTAGACCCCACACCGATTAGTGGCCCACCAGTGCCACACATAAGGTATCAAAATGTGCTCATCTGACAGTAATTAAATGCCTAAAACCCCTTGATTTCCGGTGGCTCTGCCCCCTGGACCCCACCTAGGGCTCTAAGGTGAATGGCTGGATGCTAATCTGACGGTAATTTAATGCTTAAAACCCATGAGCTTCTGGGATCTCGGGCCCCCTAGACCACACGCCAATTAGTGTCCTGCCAGTGTATCAAAATATGTTTATCTGACCGTAAAACCCCTCAGTTTCCGGGACTCCACCCCCTCGACCGCACCAGGGGCTCTAAGGCGCGCCCCTGCATGCTTGTATGACTTTTATAAAATGCCTAAACCCCTGAGCTTCTGGGGGCTCTGCCCCCTGGACCCCACGCCAATTAGTGACCTGCCAAAGTCACAAATAAGGAATGCTCATCTGACGTAATTAAATGCCTAAAGCCGTGAGTTTCCGGGGCTCTGCCCCCCGAACCCTACCTATAGCCCTAAGACGGGCCCCTAAATGCTTATCTGACCGTAATATATTGCCTGACACCCCTAAGCCTACGTGGGCTCCGCCTCCTGGACCCCACGCCAATTTGTGACCTGCCAGTGTCACAAATAAGGTATAAAATTATGCTCATCTGACGATAATTTGATGTATAAAACCCCTGAGCTTCCGGGGGCTCCGCCCTCCGGACCCCACGCCAATTCGTGACCTGCCAGTGTCACAAATAAGGTATAAAATATGCTCATCTGACGATAATTTAATGTATAAAGCCCCTGAGCTTCTAGGGGCTCCGCCCCTGGACCCCACACTAATTTGTGTCCTGCCAGTGTCACAAAAAAGGTATCAAAATATGCTCATCTGACCGTAATTTATTGCTCAAAACCCCTGAGCTTCCGGAGGCTCCGCCCTCTGGACCCCACGCCAATTCGTGACCTACCAGTGTCACAAATAAGGTATAAAAATTTGCTCATCTGACGATATAAAACCCGACACCCAACACCAATTTGTGTCCTGCCAGTGTCACAAATAAGGTATCAAAATATGCTCATCTGACGGTAATTTAATGTATAAAACCCCTGAGCCTCTGGGGGTTCCACCCCTTGACCCCCGCCGAGAAACGTTCAGGGGGTGATGGGGTGATGGGATTTTGTTGTCTACCCCCCCCCCCCCCCCAAAAAAAAAAGTTTTTGCCACTGCCGGTGTCACCATTACGTTCCAATATTTGGCTCGCATAATTTCAAATTTGGGTCCCCCCCCTAATAAATCCTAGATCCGCGCCTGGTATAGCGTCATTTTTTGTAAAGAGTTTAATTATGGCTAATGGGAGTTCTTGGCGTGACAACTGAAACATGAAAATGCCGAGATTTGAAACGTATAAATCTGTAACTTTTAAAATTTTGTCTTTCGAAAAAAGGGTCCGTATGTGAGCAATAGTGAGTATTATTTATCCCTCTGAGTACACGTTTCTGTAAGTATTCTATATTATATGTAGTGTTTGAATTATCCCAAGCGAGAATTCCATAGTGTAAATACGGCAGTATTATTATGGTTGAGTAAAGAGATAATAATATTTTGTGAGGGAATTAAAGTCTAATCTGTTTATAACACCAATATTTCGTGAAACAAGTCGGCAGAGTATATCGATGTATGTTTTCCATGATAGTTTGTTGTCAATGTATAGTCCAAGAAATTTTAAAAATATCCTTTATTTGAATCACTTATACGTTATTGGAACTCTGTGAATTTCAATTCCAGCCACAAATCTCTACATATTATTAAGTTATAGCTAATTCACAGGTTGATATGACATGATATATGATTAACTTAATTTGTATGGTTCAACTATAGATATTTTCTTTTCTTTGTAACCCATGTACATGGATATGTTTACAACATGTTATTTTTGTTACCCACTTGAATACATTTTGTAACATTGTGTTATGTTGTTGTTAATAAATTCAAATTCAAACTAAAAAACTAACACAGTCAAGGGCTGCTCCATTTATGAATACTTCACCCGGAAGTGAGTCAATAATATTGCTAAACAACACGTAATTGGTTTCCCCGCTCCCGTGCGAAGCGCGGAAGCTTTGACATTTCATTAAATTATTAGAGAAAAAAGACGATTCGTTGTATACCGTTCTCGACTCTAAATCCTTGTCTGAATTAAGTTCCTCCCCCCCCTCCTCTCACGCGAAGCGCGGAAACTTTGACGTTCCATTAAATGATTAGAGAAAGAAGACGATTCGTTGTACCGTTCTCGACTCTTAATCATTGTCTGACCGACATAATACATCAAACCGACTTCAAACTTCTGCATTGATATAGTACACGAGGATTGATACCGACAACAGCAACATACCTATGTGTATCTTTCTTGCTCCCTCGACGACGCGACTCCATCCAACAACCCCCTCTCTCTCTTACTCCCACCCCTCTTCTCCCAGGCTCTTACCCCCTCTCTCTCCTCTCTTTCTTCCCCCATGTCTTTTGTTTCCCTTTTCTCTTCCTTTTTTCCCCATTAAAAAAAAAAAACTTTCTTTCCTCTCCTTCCTCTTTTTCTTTTTTCTCCTTATACTTCTCTTCTCTTTCCTTTGTTGTCCTTTTCTTTTATTTACCTTTCCTCTCCTTTTCCCCTCTCCCTTTTCTCATTTTTCCCAACGGCAGCTCAATTTTACCAACAATATCCTGACAGGTGGGGGTGTCGCCCCCTTTAGCGACGCCCCTGTGTTCTTCATTGTAGCATACTCTAACTCATTGTTTAACTCATTTTTATTATGTATAACACTCCTTCCCTATTAAATCTGTATTTTAAACATAATTAATTGCATCGCTCAGGCGCGGATCCAGGATTTCTTAGGGGAGGGGGCCCAACTTTTTTTTTTTTTTTGCTCCCGAAAATTTGAAAAACGCGCCGGCCGAAAATTCGCTCAGTGGGAGGGGGGGGGGGGCCCAACCCCCCAAAAAGGTAAAAATCACGTGATTTTACATGATTTTTTTCTCAAGGGGGGGGGGGGGGCCCGGGCCCCCCGGCCCCCCCCCCCCCCCCTGGATCCGCCACTGATATCGCTACCAATCACATAACTCCAGAGGATTTGTATACGGTCCCGGAAAACACGCTCTCTAGGATCGAGGGCAGCACCCCTAGGATATTCATGAGTGCCTTTTTGGTTGCACTAATTAGTCGGTGTAAATTGAATTCATCGGTATATGTACAAGGCCTGTACAAGGCCACCGACAAATTTATCGAAATTAGTCGGTGGACTTCAAAATATTAGTCGGTGTTTTCCACTATTCCAATTGTTTGATGGAACACCCCCCCCCCTTTCCCGGCTCTATCGGTAACTAGGAATACAAACTTATTGGTAGCATAAATATTTTATCATGTCCATTTATTCGAAATCATCCCAAAAAATAATCAAAGAAAACAAAAATCAAGCAAAATATAAACACCCTCATAATTGTAAATATATTACTCATTGCGATGTAGTATCGAAAATACCTTCGTAATTATTTGCTATATAATGTACGTTTATATATAACCCTGGTGTTCTCGTGTGTGGTTGTGGCTTCAATTCATACACTGCAAGATATTCGACACGAATTGCCAACACGAGGGTAATTGCGTTCGACCAATTTTGGAAACAATTTTATTGCCCTACATGGCTACATTCTGTCAGATTAATAATTATGATCAAAATAGAAATTGTGTCATAAAATGAGCAAAACCTTACTAAAGTTGGGCACAACGTGGGCTAAGAATCGGTCAAAGTTGGTCTTACAAAAAGGTAGCAATTTTCATTCACCCATTGCATATTTTCAAAAATTAGTATTAACTTGATACATAATTTGACATACCGGATTTAGGGTAAAGTAAATTGTTAGGCCGCCCATGTGTGAAGTTAAAGGCTAAGTCCACTCCAAAAATAATTTGCTTTAAATAGATTCAATAAAAAAGAAAAACAGAGGCCCCCAAATTGAGTAAAATCGGATAACTAATAAGGAAGTTATGAATTTTAAAGTATGGTAAAATATAGAACAATGGAAATCACTTCACAAATTGCCAATTTACTTATCAGTTTGTGACGTCATTGCCTCACTATTTATCGATTGCTTTATATATTTTTAACCCATTAATTTCCCTTTTTTTTTTATTATCCCCCAAAACTTGATTTCCTCATGCCTTTGCCCTGATTTGTATCATATTACGTGTCACACAATAACATAATATTATTACTAACAATATAACCTGGATGCTGGTGTGAGGAAAAGTACGATTCTTAAGGGGAAAATGGGAAATTTATAATATCAATATAATATTAATGGCTAGTGAGGCAATGACGTCATAGACTCATGAGTGAGTTGCCAATTTGTCTTGTGATTTTCAAAGTTTTTCTTGTCATTAAAAATTCATAACTTTCTTATTAGTTATCCGATTTTGCTCAAACTTCTTTTGATTGGTTTGTCTGATTTTTCTGCTTCTATTGAAAGTAAGTTATTTTTTGGAGTGGACTTGCCCTTTAAGAACTTGTCACAGGAGCGTATTGTATGGTACAAACTTTTCAAAATGGCACTATCATAAAATTAATGTTCCCAACTCTGTTATGTAGATATTTACTATGATAATTTGCATCACAGCCTAAGGCTGACTTTTTTGCATCGAATTTTACGGTTAGAAACTTTACATTAAGTCTGTTTGGATCCTTAAGGATATTAATTTATATACTTTAACACAGAGTAAACGCCCTTTTGGCAGTGAAAAGATATATGTATAGGATAACATTTTACACAAAATATTATAGTAGAAATAATACACGTGTGGATATGAATTTAAGCTATTGAATTGCATCATATCTTAAAGTTAATATAAATTCAAATTCCAGAGTCTTCTTTCTTTACATAACTACATGTACTACCACCATGATCAAAGTGTATTTATATAGGCCTACTAATTTAGTTCAAAACTGCAAAGCGAATGGAGACAAAATCATGGAATCCGAAGGAATTTTATAGCTGCAACTTTCAATTAAAAAAAACCCACTAATCAGTAATCTATACTTCTACTAGCTATGTAATTACATTTCTCAACTATATACTTGAAAAAACTATGTTTGTAATGTGCTTTTGCAGCCTCCATCACGCAAAAGCACATTACACATCACGCAAAAGCACATTATTTATATATATATACATTTTTTTCTTTTCTTTTTTTTTTTTTTGGGGGGGGGGGGGGGGTGGTCATTACCTTACATACCATATAAAATTACCTGCTAGTCATGTACATGTAGTTTCTTGCCTGTTCTGAATACTATAATACACGAGACTGCGCTCACCCATATAATTATGGTTAGACATTATAACAAGAATTTTGTTTCAGAACAATATTTATCCCTTATAAAAAAGAACCATGGTAACCATGGTTTTTTGGTCCAAATTACCATTCACCATGGTAACCATGGTATCAAACAATGAAATTCAATGACAATTTAATGTTTGATACGATGGTTCCCACGGTTACCATGGTGGATGTTAATTTGGACAAAAGAAAACATGGTTACCATGGTTTTATAGGGATCACACATAAAGTTTTACAAGACATAAAAATCAAGGTACTCAAAACGCAATGTCATATTTTGATTTACATGCACTAGCTACACCACTTGACTGCATTAACAAAATTGCATATTCATCGTCTTCAACAATAATTGAATATTCTACACACAGATTGCATGTTTTGGGGCAAATGTTATCAAATCGGATGTAAATCGAATCATACATTAACTAAACAAGACAGTGCATTTACAACTCCAAGGGTCACTTGTGTATAATATTCACATGCATGAGGAAAAATCTGCTTAAACGATTCTTAAAAAGTTAACTACATAATTAACTATACATGGCAAAGTCAAAGGAACTTCCTTTCGCCAGTGTCCCATCCATTACCAAGAATCATAGAAACTGAACAATAATTTACACCAAACGAGTAGTTTTCCTCTGATTCAAGCTCTAGCAGGACTATTAGCTTGATGAAATAAACAGAAATACTAACATTTTGATCGTACTGTACAGTGTGAGTCAAAAAAAAGTTTACACCTAGAAAATTGCCTATTATTTTAAAAATCATCTATGAACAGTAAATTATTATACATATTATGAAAGAGTGTTTTATCCCAAATCATTTGGTATCATTTTTGTGTTGTTTCTGTTCATGCTTGGATGAACATGATGCATTGTTTGCGAGAGTGCAAAAATCGCTTTGCGCCAAAGTGATGCCTATAACATGTATTATGTTGGGATTAGCGCAGTGAGAGAATGAATTGAATGTATCAAATGAAATGCATTGCATATGCTTTTGCAGAAGCAAAGTCACACACACACGCGCTCAAATGTTCATTGATATTTGATATTCGATATTTGATATGTATTTTGGTAGGGATGTTATTTGGATCTGCAAAGACCGAATTAATAACCAAATCCTTATTGTTTTATTCAAACATCACACAAGCAAGGCGCAAATCGTTTTTTGCACTCTCGCAAACAATGCCTCCTGTTCATTCAAGCGTGAACACATACCACACAAAAAGATACCAAATGATTTGGGATAAAACACTCTTTCATAAGATGTATAATTATTTACTGTCCATAGATGATTTTTAAAATAATAACATGCCGAAATACGAAATAGATGGAGGTGATGCCATTAACCCCGTTAACTGGTGTCAAATGGATCGAACTTGCAGATGAGTTTGCCAATGTTTTTCTTCTTCTAATATGAACAGGTGGGGGTGGGGGCTCTCAGGTTTTGAAATTTGCAGACAGCATTTTGTTGTTCTATATCTAAAATGAAATATCCTCTCTTTTTGTTGCCAATAGAAGTTCTGAATGGGGTGTCACATCCAATACCCCTAAAGCCCCCCCCCCCCCCGGAAGTAAAAAGTCTCCTTATCAACCAGTGATATGCAGTTTAGATGTAGGGAACCTTGACAAAGTAAAGCCAACATCCACTGGCTAATGCAAGCATGCTACGGGACAGGCAAACCAAATAACATGCGTTGCTACCAGTGGCTACTTTCTGTTCTTCAAACTGTGCTTTCTTCCTTAGATCAAGGCCTTCCAGTTCGTAGAGTGCGATCTGAACTCTACCCTTCTTGACTCTTGCAATGAAGACTCTGTCCTTACTATCCACAGCAGGGTAGAGGTATTCGCCTTGGCTAGCTCGAATGGCTTCTCCTGCCCTACCATCCCTGTCGTAGACCTGTACCACACTAGGGTTGGCATCACAAGAACTCGTGACGATGGCACCTGACATGGTAGCAAAAGCTTGCTTCGGTGCGCTGGCAGTCGGTACGGTGTGCGTCAGGGTTTGACCACTTGACTCATAGATGAAGACCTGGTTTGACTTATTAGCGACCAGGATCTCATCTGAGGGACCTATGCTCACCCTGGGATAGTCGCCACCCCGTGGTATCTCCATCGTTGCTAAGCGAGATCCATCCTTGGCATGCACATGGATTTCATAGTAGGAATTGGAAGATACCACCATCTTGGACCTGCTTTGAAAGGCAATGTCGTAATAGAACATTGACGGTAACTTCTGCATGTCCTGCTTCTCGCCATTGGAATCAATGCTGATGACACTCTGTCCACCGTATTGGGCAATAACAACGCTGTTGATGGTTTTCTTGACCATTCCTTGTATGTGTTTAGGTAGCTCGAATTTGCTGAGGACTCTACAAGACGGATTTGAGAACTGCCCGATTTCTTGATGCATATCATCGGTAGGAAGAAATCTCACTTCTTGCACGCTCTCCACTATATCCGTTGCAGACGTGTCGTCAAGGGTCTCGAGCAGAAGATTGTCCAGTTCCTCGCAAACTATCGAGTGTGCAGCTAATTTATCCATCTCAAGATGGCGCGTCTTGATGCCGTCCTGCATCATGGTCATTGACCGGGAGATGCAGTTGATCCTCTGTAGGTCATACTCCCTTAAGGCATCTAGGTCGCCGTCACACCTCTCCTGCAATGCATCAATTTGTCCAAGAAGCATACGCTCATCCTCTTGTAGCTGGTTAATCTTCCCATGAACTGCCTCCATGACATCAGCCCGTAGCTTCTGGGCAGCATCAAGAACTCCCTCCTTCTTGGTTTCAATGACTTCAATATTTAGCTTCAGTGATGCTATGTTAGAATCACAGCGTGTGATAAGACGGTCTACTATACCCTTCAGCTCATTCTCAACGTCGGGTTGGTTCTTGATGATGTGACCACGATGACCCACGATCGTACACTTATAGCAGATAAACATCTTACAGTCCTCGCAAAACAAATCTTTGTCATCTCGCTTGTGCACGGAGCATTTGTAGGACAACTCATCAATGCTGATATTCTTCTCCTTCACATCATCCAAAGAAACTACCTGGTGACCCTTGAAAAATGATGTTATTAACTTGCAGTGACCGCCATGACAGTCCTCGCACATGTAATGACTGCAAGAGATGCAAAAGGAAACTGCATCCTTTCCAAATTCACAGGCTGTGCACTTGAAAACATCTTCAAGAGATCCATGACCCTCATTGGGGGAACGACATTCCTCCACCAGTCCATTGACAGTAACGTTAGCGGGGAGCCCAGACACACGATCCTCCTCCAGTTTAGTCGGCAATCTGCAGAGGGGACAAACCATGTCAGGAAGTTCGCTGTGGGTCTCGTCATAGTTCTGAAGACATTTGCGACAGAAGGTGTGTCCACAAGTGAGAAGAGTTGCATCCTTGAACACTTCCAAGCACAAAGGACATGACAGGTTCAGTGAAGTCAATAACTTGTCTTCTCCCTTTTCAGCCATTACGGCTATATTTGGATAGTGCTTGCTTGAATAATGTGTATCGGGGGACAAAGTCCAAACCACTACAGATTGTCATTGAGATAGCTGCATCCGATCAGCAAAACAGTTATCTACTATCGGCGATTAATGTAGCACCACGTTATCCAGAAATTATCACATGTAGATCTATTAGGGTAATTAAATGACAGCTCGGCAACAAACGCTGTTACATCTGGTCCCTCATTGGAGATAATTTACCAGTTAGCGTAATGTAGAATGAGACTACATGCCTAAAGTAAGCTGCAGAATTATGAAAATGTCAACACTCAACCTTAACCAGATCCACGTAAGGGCGGGGCGGCGGCCGCGTTTACCAATACCACGTACGGATTTGAGTTTCACGCGTTCTTGATTTTGAATGATGAAAATTAAATGTGAAATGTAACCGTCACGCATGACAATTATGAAGCACTTAGGTCGATCCATTATTACAATGGGGAGGGGCAACATAATTTATTAAAGCGTGTATTGTATGATAAAAATTATTAAAAGCCAATCTGGTATTTTTTAGAGGGGGTAACTACCCTGATGGCCCTTGGTTCAACGCCTTTGCATTAATAGTAATTATTTATTTAAAAAAAGATTAAATGTCAACAATACATGTAACAAAATGTGTGTAAACAATCAAATGGTTTCAATAAGGCCCTGGATAAATATGAACGATCACTATATGATGCATCCAAATGTTATTACCTGTGTGATAGTTTAGGTGTCTAAGTCCAGACACCTCCCACAGACGTGTACTGAGAGATCGATTGCTCAGAAATCTATGAATGACTATTTTATTATTAGAAATTATTATCTGGCAGTGATCAAGACAATCCATTCTTTGCAGACAAAACGATTTACCCTCCTGGTTTCGCGTCAGCTTGGCATGGGGTGAATAATATCATACCATTAACCATTCAGCAATAGCTGATCACCACAGAACCTGTAATCCTCCTGAATAAAGGTATTCATTCGCATGATCGTGATATTCGATTCACATCAATTGAGAGAACTGCAAAAAGACCTACCGACATTATTCAACAATAGGATAATTATTAAAAAAGGAAAAGGGGAAATTCAGATATATTCCCGAGATAACTGTGTTGCATGAACATAATACATTATACCCCATGCATGGAAACATTGCTTTTCACAAAGAAATATTATATTAGCCCCCCCCCCCCCTCTCTTCTTTATACACTCAGACAGGAAGAATTCTCTCCCCCTCTCTCTCTCTCTCTCTCTCTATCTCTCTCTCTCTCACGTACACATATACCAGGGGAGGTCTCTCTCTCTCTTTAAAGACCGTCAATACTACTGGGCTAGAAGGAATTAGACCACATAGCGAGGTCACTGACAGGTGGCTATATATCTCATTAACTCAGCTCTCAACTAACATAAGAAAAAGAGGATCATGGCCATATAGCTCCGTTTAGTCTCATTTAACAACGCCCCCTATCGTCAGAGTCAGCAGCCTAACATGTTAGCCTATGGAATTTTACCCCCCCCCCCCAAAAAAAAAAAAAAAAAAAAATCGTTACAAATTCATTTTTTCTTTAAACGAAAAGCACATACACCCCGACGTATGTTATCACTAGCTCTTTCATTGGAACCCTCATGTCCCATTGACTTTTGAAAGTTCACCCATCGTAATTTGATAAAAATAGGTTGCAAGCTCGCCATTGCCTATATAACACATGTGAAACAAGTCGAACTTTGCCAAGCGATTGTAAGGTTTTAGGTCAAGCACACGAAGAATAAGCATGAATTATAATATATCAGTTCTGATCGGTTCATTATGTCCATTCCAGCCAACCCCCTACCGTAATATTTCCAATTGAAGATAAGCAAACATTTTGCCGAGGGAAGCAAAAAAATGAATATTCATGATCGCCATGGACTATTCAATTATTTACAGAGGGGTGCAGTTGTGCACCACATCAAACTCCCCTACTTTAAAGGGACTTTGTAACATTGTTCAGATGAGAGATAGTGGTGCTAAGGTAGTAACTTCAATGCTAGATGTACAATTAATGATAATCTGACAATTTAAGTGAAAACGGATCATTATTCATGGTACAAATTGGGAAAAACTGATCTGATCGATTCCTTAATTCTCCCAACTATATTATTCTACTTCTATTCTGCTACTTGTCAAAGCCTGTTCAGCATCAAGACAAGGACAATTTAATTACATTTTAGGTGAATGTAAATCGTCACAAAGCAATAAAATGGCTCTACATTCCATTCCAGACAGTTAAGTGTTGACAGATTTTTATAGCCTGTTTCATGTATTTTTCTCATGGAAAAACGGTTGGGAAAATTCAAAAATGGTTGGGAGAATTTACTGTTAATCACTGTTAGAGGGTGCCTCACATCGACGCCTTCAAAGAAAACCATAGATATCTTTGTGGTTTGAGAATTTGTTCAGGATTTTTTGCATATCAGAGGGTTAGTATAATAGAAGGAATATAGTAAGTAACATTTTATACAAAAATTAAGCAATTTTTTCATCAACCTTCAACAATGTTACCGAGTTACCTTAAGTCAAGTATTTCATTGTATTATGTAGTTTGGTAGGTTTATTTTAATAACTGTTTAATTATCAGATATCAATGATATGGAAAATGTTCTTGTTTTTTATATTTAGCAAAGCAATCTCACATACAAATTCACTACCAAGTGTCGTCTAATCCGCCGATTGTCGTCTGCTATATACGTCCAGCGAGCGAAAATGAGACAACCAGAGCAATATGACAGGCACCCATTGGGAAGTTTTCTATATAGAGTTAAGTAGCTACAAGTAGGACAATGGGGCTTTAAGCTGAAATAAGTTTGATGTAGATTTTACCACACATTGAACAAGGGTGAACTCTATCATTAAAAATCAAGACCCACACATTGGCACAGAAAGTTTAGTAAATACATATATATTTGATCGTACAGGTATTATTAATAAGTGTTAATATATATTTACTTGAACAAGATGTTTTTTAAAGAAATATGGGGGGGGGGGGGGGGGGGGGGTAAGAGGACACTTTTTTTTTTTTTTGTCTCGAAATTTGAAATTTGAAATTTTGCTCCGTTGGGGGGGGGGGGGTAAGGTCAACTTTTTTAGGTCAGCCATTGGTATAATTTTTTTATTTATTAATATCTAGAAGGGAAACATATAAATTGATGATCAATAAATCCAGTCAGATCATCAGATGAACTTATTGAAATTCACAAAGATTTACATGCAGTGATATGTGCTTCCATAACTTTCTTACTATTGCAGGGCCTTCAGAAAGAACTGCATTGGTGCTGATGAGGCTTCCCTGACTAAACAAGTATTATCATTATTTCTATTAAACTTTTTTCCTGATTTTTTTTCCTTTCACTATCATGATAAAGTGCTCAAGCATTCAATGAATTTCTTTCTACGAGCTACCCATTTACTACACCTGGGTGGAGAGTGGCAAATAAAAATTAATATGCTGCAGCGGGCCTCGAACTGCTAACCAGTCCAGCAATATAATTATCCACTTGACCACTATACACCTCTACATACTCAGTGTATATTACAACTAAATAACACAAATAATGCTTCCCAATGCTGTAAAGAATGCTTCATTAGATAATTCAACCTAGATCAGATGAGAGTCTGAAACCAAATACTTTTAAAACAAGTTTTGTGGTATAAAGAGGTATTTAACAGAGTTAATTCATAAGGTATCATAATGATAATAGAATATTTATTTTTAAAGTGTACAAATCACCAACAAACATTTGCTTTGAATGTTATGGGTTCCATGTCAAAACCGGTAAACTACGATCAAAATATGAGCTTCAAATCATACTGTGTGCTGGGATTTATGTTGTTCTTTTTTTATATCTTAAATTCCATATTGGTTAGCCCATGAAATACCGGATTAAGATTTTTTTTCAAAGATGGATTTATACATTCTAGCAGTACACAAACTACTTGTTAAGGTGTTTGGTAGATTTGCAGTAAGATCTGATAATCGGGTTTTAGTGTCGGTGTATCATGGGGATGGGGTTAGGGCTCCAATGGGGTTTTATGCCTCAGTACAGTCACAATTGCTGCGTTTTTATGGCAAGCCGTTTTAACATTCCTATTTCTTTTTATCAAGAATTGAATTTTTGATATCAAGAAATGATTTTCTGTTGTAAAGCAAGGTGTGAGTGAGGCATTAGTTTAGGTGTAGGTTCAGGGATGAGGTTAGGTTTGCAATCGGGTTTTAGTTTAGGTGTAGACTTAGGGTAAGGTAAAGTGTTAGGCCGCCCAGGAAGTTGAATGGGCTCTGAACCATATAGATAATGGTAAATCTCCTGGAATGGACAAAATTGAAGTATGGAAAGCAACAGGTGAAATAGGTATTGATCTCTTATGGCGGCTATGTATCA
This sequence comes from Strongylocentrotus purpuratus, assembly GCF_000002235.5. Taxonomy (NCBI): domain Eukaryota; kingdom Metazoa; phylum Echinodermata; class Echinoidea; order Camarodonta; family Strongylocentrotidae; genus Strongylocentrotus; species Strongylocentrotus purpuratus. The sequence goes on from NW_022145605.1 coordinate 36,650,905, forward strand.
AGATATGGGAGAATGAAGAATGGCCCAAAGACTGGTGCAGAGCTATTTTTATACCTTTACCTAAGAAAGGCAATCAGAAAGAATGTTCTAATCATAGAACCATCGGTCTTCTTGTTCATGCGAGCAAAATACTATTAAAGATCATCATTGGCAGGATGAAAAGGAGGTACGTGGATGAAATGTCAGAGGAGCAAGCGGGCTTTGTGCCTGGCAAAGGTACTAGAGATCAAATTGCAAACATCAGGATGATTATAGAAAAATGTAGAGAACATAACATGCCTTTATACTTGTGTTTCATAGATTATGCAAAGGCTTTCGACTGTGTAGATCACAAGATGTTGTGGGATGATATGTACAGAATGGGATTCCCAGCACACCTGATGAGATTAATAACCAAGCTTTATGAAGATCAAGAAGTAGCTGTTCGGACTAGTGTTGGTGATACCGAGCGGTTTCCGATAGAAAGAGGTGTCAGGCAAGGATGTATATTGTCTCCAGACTTATTTAATATTTACTCAGAAGATATAATACGAACTTTGGCTGAAGGTTTTGAAGGCGGAGTGAAAATTGGAGGACAGAGAAGGCACAATCTCTGGTATGCAGATGATACAACTTTTAATGCTGAGAAGAACAAAACAGGCCAGTTATGAAAAGAATCTCCTCTTAAACACACAGAAGACAAAGATAGTAGTGATAGACAGGAATTGAAGAGATTTTAATGATTTTATTTTGGATGGAGAAAAAATTCAGGATTTCATAAACCTGGGATCACTAATTTGTTAGCGCTAAAGGATCAAGTGAGAAAGAAATCAAAAGGAGATTAGCAATAGCAAGGAATGCAACTCAGAAAATGGTGAATATCTGGAGAAGCCGGGGAATAAATAACAGCTTAAAGTTAAAGATAGCACTGACATCTATATTTCCCATTGCTACATATACGGAAGTGAGACATGGGCCATGATCAAAAGAGATGAAAAAGAGTAGATGCGTTTGAAATGTGGGTGTATCGGCGAATACTGAGGGTTCCATGGACAGACAGAAGAACAAACCGATGGGTACTGGACAAGCTGGATACAGAGATGTTGCTGAGAAAGAGTATTGCCAGAAGGAAACTGCAGTTTTTTGGCCATGTAGTAAGGAGAGATGGTCTTGGAAAGTCCCTTATATTATAGGAACAGTGGAAGCCAGGCGAAGAAGAGGCAGACCTGCTATATCCTGGTTCAAAAACATCCACATATTGACAAGGAAAAAGCAGTCAGAGGCAACGAGAGCAACAGCTGACAGAGTCGGTGATGGCTACAGCAGCGCAGCTAGCGCCACCTGACTGAAGAAGAAGTGCTATCACAATCATGATTGTTTCATTTTGCCTTTAAAGCAGGCGCGTAGCTATAGGGGCAGTAAAAAATACAAAGAAAGAAAAAGGAGCAGACAAAGAAACATTTTTTTCTGACAAGTCGAGATTGATAAAACGAATCGTCTTCTTTATCTTATAATTATTTAATTAAACGTTAAGCTTGAGAGGGGGGGGGGGGACTGAATTCAGACAAGGATTTATTTATTTTAGATATAAGATAATCAAGTTTATTCCATTCATCATAAAAAAACATTTAGATACAATAACATACAAAATCACAAGATATATAGTCAAAATAAACAAACATTACATAAGATAATAGTACACAATAAGGTGATCTGGACAAAAACATAGCAAAAGTGAGTATTTATGTGAATGAGGAGGCAGCTAGAAAGAAAGGAAATGCCTTATTGGTGCTGCCACCTACAAACAAAAATGAAAATTTGAAATTAGGATAAAAAGAGAGTATGAGTACAAGAACAGATTGAAAATTTACAGAATAACTACATTGTACAAGTATATTTACCCAAAAGAATAACAACAAACAAAAAATAACAACAAAAAAGAAAAACAAAAAGATTTGTTTTTGTTTCTTACATTGACAGCAAACAAAACAACCAAACTAAAACACGAAAAAAAAAAAACAAAAACAAAACCGATTAAGAGTTGAATCGAGAATGGAACAACGAATCCTCTTCTTTCTCTAATAATTTAATGAAACGGCAAAGCGGGGGGGGGGGAGGGGAAGAATTCAGACAAGGATTAAGAGTCGAGAACGGTACAACGAATCGTCTTCTTTCTCTGATAATTGAATGAAAAGGTCAAAGCTTCCGCGCTTTGCGCGGGAGGGTGGGGGGGGGGGGGGGATCGAATTCAGTCAAGGATTAAGAGTAATAATTTAATGAAACGTCAAAGCTTTCGCGCTTTTTTGCGGGAGGGTGCAAATGAATTAAAACAAGGATTAAAAGTAGAGAACTATACAGGGGGAAAAACTGAATTCAGACAAGGATTAAGAGTATTTGATGAAACGACAAAGCTTCCGCGCTTTGCGCAGGAGGGGGGGGGGGGAGGGGGACCTGAATTTAGACAAGGATTAAGAGTCGAGAACGGTACAACGAATTGTCTTTTTTTCTTCAATAATTTAATGAAACGTCAAAGCTACCGCGCTTCGCGCGAGAGGGGAGGGGGAACTTAATTTAGACAAGGATTAAGAGTCGTGAAGGGGCCGGAAACTGACTTTAGACAAGGATTAAGAGTCGAGAACGGTACAACGAATCGTCTTATTTCTCTAATAATCTAATGAAATGTCAAAGCTTCAGCGCTTTGCGCGGCAATTGGGAAACTGAAAATAATTTAGCTCCTGGCTACGGGTTTATAGGGTTAAATTTGTAGACATTTGGACTTTGGCATTAATATATTTTTTCGGTAATTGGTGGCTAGTTTTGTCGGTAATCGGTGGTTTCTAACCCCCCCCCCCACAAACACACATACACACACCCCCACTGAAAAAGATCTAGCGACGCCCCCTTGAGGTTGGAACATTATTCATAGGCAGGGTGGCCCATTAGCACTTAGTGACCTGAAATACTACTCACATGAGTGGGAATACTTGATAATCCTATATAGCCCAAGTTTCATTGACTAGGAACTTATACTTTCAAAATTATATCAAAAATTCAAAAAATTTACCATAGGTTAAGTTTTCGATGATAATGCCACAACATAGTCCAAGTCTGTTGACCTGAAATGACCTTTGACCTTGAATTTGTGACCTGAAAATCTACTCACATGATTGGGGATACTTGATAACTCTATAGTCCAAGTTTCATTGACTAGGAGCTTATACTTTCAAAATTATATCAAAAATTCAAAAACTTAACCTTAGGTTAAGTTTTTGATGTTGACGCCGCCGTCGCCGTCGCCGCCGTCACCGGAAAAGTGGCGCCTATGTCTCGCTTTTTTGCTACGCAGGCGAGACAAAAACGGTCTGCGCAATTTTTAAATTTTCGGCCCCCCCCCCCCCTTCTATTGGAAAATCCTGGATCCCCGCCTGTATTACTATCAATATAATTTGGATGCTGGTGTGAGGAAAAGAGATTCCTAAGGGGGAAATGGGAAATTTATATTATCAATATAATATTAGTGGATAGTGAGGCAATGACGTCACAGACTCATAAGTGAGTTGCCAATTTGTCTTGGGAGTTTCAAAGTTTTTTCATGTCATTAAAAATTCATAACTTTCTTATTAGTTATCCGATCTTGCTCAAACTTCTTTTGATTGGTTTGTGTGATTTGTCTGCTTCTATTAAAAGTAAGTTATTTTTTGGCTGGAAATTCCTGTGGACTGTAAATGGCACCATCCTGGTGAGGAAGAACCCCAATATGCCACCGATAGCCATCCATCGAGAAGAGGATCTCAACAAATTAAGTAGGGCCTAGTATGCTTCTGCCTTGTTGTACATTCATAATTTTATCTGTAAATAATGATTGACTTTGACACGATGACGAACATTTCCAGTGATTCTGATAATGTCACACAGGATATATTATGTGCTAATAATGATGAATTGAAATGTGGATTGGATCCAAATGATAATGCTTCGGGTCTCATTTCCTCAAACTATTATACTGAGTCCTCGGCCAAAAATATTTTCAAAAGTATAACTGATTCTTGCTTGTCTATATTACATCTTAATGTTAGAAGTCTCAACAAGAATTATGAACAGTTTCGTTCGTTTATAGATAACACAGGAGTTCCCAAAAATACAGTATTAGGCGTAACTGAGACGTGGCTTTCAGATCAAAATAATACACTGTTTTCTCTCCCTGGATATGATATACTTACAAATAATCGTACAAACAAAATAGGTGGTGGTGTTGCATTCTTTGTGCCAAGTCAATTTGAATATGTTGTAATCGAAGACATGAAAGTGATGAATGAAATTGCAGAAACTTTGTTTATTGAAATTACTGATCGCAATAGAAGAAAAACTATCTTGGGAGTTGTTTATAAGCCACCTCAGAGCAACCATGCTGATTTTCTGGACACTTTGAATAATTTATTACACTATCACTCCGTTCAAAACAAAAAGTGTATCATAATGGGAGATTTCAACTATGATCTCTTAACGAGTGATGCTAATATTCATGCACATGATTTTTTAGAGACATTCCTCTCTGCCTCTTTCTTGCCACTTATTTCTAGACCCACTAGAATAACCAATACTTCGGCAACTCTTATTGACAACTTTTTTTCAAATGTACGCTCTGAATTTAAAGCTGGCATAGTTCTGTCAGATATTTCTGATCATTTCCGATTTTCATGTATTATTCAGAACGATTTCAGGCAAATAACTCTTCTAGTGATGCACCTAAAAGACGTGTATATAATGACGAAAACCTATGTGGATTGAAACTAAGCCTAGAAGAAGAATCTTGGGATGACGTATTTAATACAGATGATGTTAACCAGTCGTATGAAATCTTTATTGGAATTTTTATGTCTCATGTAAATCGAAATATTCCTTTTTCTAAACCCAAGTCTAAAAATTATAAGAAGTCACCCAGACTACCTTGGATAACGAATTCGATTCTACGTTCAATAAATCGAAAAAATAAATTATACTATAAATATATATCTAAATTAACTGATCAAACACGGATCCAGTATACTAATTATAAGAATAAACTTACAGGAGTGATACGTACTGCTAAAAAAGATTATTATCATGATCAATTCAATCGTTGCAAAAATGATCTTAAAAGAACATGGAAGATCATCAATTCTACCATCAACAATGGATCAAAGCATTCTAAGATTACTAAGCTTAGACATAATGATGCAATAGTTGAAGATGAAGTTCAGTTGGCAGATATTTTCAACAATTATTTTTCTCAAGTTGGTTTTAATCTTGCTAGGCACATACCATCCACGTACCGTTCATTTCACCACTATTTGGGGGAGAGAAATGAAAGTTCTATATTTTTCTCTCCTACGTACCCACAAGAGATAATTAAGATTATATCTGGCCTAAAAATAAATAAGAGTGCAGGATTTGATGAAATTGATAACAACCTTTTACAGAAAACTATGAATTATATTGTTGATCCTCTCGTTTATATATTTAATTTGTCATTATTATCTGGACATATTCCAGAATCAATGAAAATTTCGAAAATAATCCCAATTTTCAAAAAGGGTGACAGTACATTAACAAGTAATTATAGACCAATCTCATTGCTTACAACCTTGTCTAAAATCCTTGAAAAGTTGGTCCACATACGGACCATGAGTTTCTTTAAAAAGCACAACATCCTCTCTGATACTCAATTTGGCTTCCGAGAAAAGAGTAGCACTACCCATGCCATACTTTCTTTAGTTCAAACGGTTGCCAAAGCTATTGATCAGTCTTCTAATACGGTTGGTTTGTTCATAGATTTTTCTAAAGCATTTGATACTGTTGATCATGATGTACTTCTTTACAAACTTTCTCACTATGGAATTAGGGGAAAACCGTTGACGTGGTTCAAGAATTATCTTAAAGGGCGCTCCCAGTTTGTTTCGCTGAATGGTAATTTCTCTGAAAGTAAACCTGTCCTTTGCGGAGTTCCGCAAGGAAGTATTCTTGGCCCACTTTTGTTTATTATTTATATAAACGACATCGAGAGGTCATCTTGTCTGCTTCAATTTATACTTTTTGCTGACGACTCAAATATTTTTTTGTCACATCGCGATCCAGAGCAATTGACGCAAATACTAAATAACGAACTTAAAAATGTGGCAAATTGGATAAAAGCAAACAAACTGTCACTTAACTTAGACAAAACTAGTTACATGCTATTTAGTAATAAGGTTGCAACTTTGCCTAATTGTATAATTTTGATGGTACTGTCATTCAAAGGGCCCGAACAACTAAATTTTTGGGGCTAGTTATTGATGAAAAACTATCTTGGAAAGCGCACACTGACAATATCTGCAAAATCATTGCTCGCAACACTGGTATCCTTAGTAAATTAAGACACTTCCTACCCCATTATATTATGTTATCCTTGTATTCTACGCTTATTCTTCCTTACTTGAATTACGGACTTATTGCCTGGGGCAATGCAGCAACTTCCCAAATTAATAGACTCTTTATATTACAAAAAAGAGCGATTCGTATTATTAATAATGCAGATTTCCGGGCACACACGAATAATCTTTTTCTGAATAATAACATTTTGAAAATTAAAGACTTGTATATTTTTCAGCTTGGACAGTTAATGTACAAGCTCAACACTAAACAATTACCTTTGCCTTTTAATGATATGTTCGTAAGAAATGATTCGATTCATAGTTACCTCACTCGCCAGGCGAGCTCTTTTCATTTACCATTAAATAGAACATCTTTTGCACAAAAGACATTTGTTTTTACAGGTCCAAAACTGTGGAATTCTCTTTCAAATGATATTATACAGTGTAATTCGATACAAATTTTCAAAAGGAGACTTAAAAGCTTTCTTCTGAATAGTTACTAGGCTATTGCATTCCCCAATCAAATATAATTTGTAGTGTGACTTTATGCAACTTTGATTATTTCTCTTTATAAACATCAATGTTTTGCGTTTAAAAGTTATTATTTTTTTTTTGTATTACTGAATCAGTTACTGTTATTATTGTTGTTTTTGTTTTGTTTTCTCATAAAATGATAATTCATGATAATTACTTTTACAGGGGGGCTTACACCCTACAAGCTCTGCTTTTTAGTCGGCCCTCCTTCCCTTTCAATTTCATGTTTATTTTTTAATGTATTGTATTGTGCAAATTGATCTATATGTATATAAATATGTGAATATGTTAAAATATACCATCATTGTAAATATGAACGATTGAAAGAGGAAAAAATAAATGAATTGAATTGAATTGAATAAATGAGTGGACTTGCCCTTAACTCGGTTAGTGTAGGAAACTGACGCCGAGCAATTGTCACAGGAGCGTACGTGCGTACGTGTACGGTACAACCTTATCAAAATGGCACTATCATAAATTGTTCCCAACTCTGTTATGTAGATATTAAATTTTTACTATGATAATTTGCATCGCAGCTTCGGGCTGAATTGTATCGAATTTTACGGTTAGAAACTTTACATTAAGTCTGTTTGGATCCTGAAGGATATTAATTTATATACTTTAACACAGAGTAAACGCCCTTTTGGCAGTGAAAAGATATATGTATAGGATAACATTTTACACAAAATATTCTTGTAGAAATAATACACGTGTCGATATGAATTTAAGCAATTGAATTGCATATCATATCTTAAAGTTAATATAAATTCAAATTACAGAGTCTTCTTTCTTTACATAACTACATGTACTACCACTATGATCTAAGTGTATTTATATAGGCCTACTAATTTAGTTTAAAACTGCAAAGCGAATGGAGACAAAATCATGGAATCCGAAGAAATTTTATAGTTGCAACTTTCAATTTAAAAAACCCACTAATCAGTAATACTTCTACTAGCTATGTCATTTAATTTCTCAACTATATACTTTAAAAACATTAAGTTTGTTATGTGCTTTTGCAGCCTCCATCACGCAAAAGCACATTACACATTACACATCACGCAAAAGCACATTACATATATATACATATATCTTTTTTTTTTATTAATTTTTTTTATATTATTATTATTATTTTTTTTTTATTATTATTATTATTTTTTCTAAAAATTTATTTATTTATTTTTTATTTATTTTTTATTTATTTTATTTTATTTATTTATTTATTTATTTATTTTTTTATTTTTTTTAAATTATTATTATTATCATTATTATTATTATTATTATTATTTTTTTTTTTTTTTTGGGGGGGGGGGGCTGTCATAATCTTCACGTACCATATAAAATTACCTGCTAGTCATGTACATGTAGTTTCTTGCCTGTTCTGAATACTATAATACACGAGACTGCGCTCACCCATATAATTATGGTTAGACATTATAACAAGAATTTTGTTTCAGAACAATATTTATCCCTTATAAAAAAGAACAATGGTAACCATGGTTTTTTTGTCCAAATTACCATTCACCATGGTAACCATGGTATCAAACAATGAAATTCAATGACAAATCAATGTTTGATACGATGGTTACCACGGTGGATGTTAATTTGGACAAAAAAAACATGGTTACCATGGTTTTATAGGGATCACACAGAAAGTTTTACGAGACATTATAAAAATCAAGGTACTCAAAACGCAATGTCATATTTTGATTTACATGTACTAGCTACACCACTTGACTGCATTAACAAAATTGCATATTCATCGTCTTCAACAATAATTGAATATTCTACACACAGATTGCATGTTTTGGGGGCAAATGTTATCAAATCGGATGTAAATCGAATCATACATTAACTAAACAAGGCATTTACAACTCCAAGCGTCACTTGTGTATAATATTCACATGCATGAGGAAAAATCTGCTTAAACGATTCTTAAAAAGTTAACTACATAATTAACTATACATGGCAAAGTCAAAGGAACTTCCTTTCGCCAGTGTCCCGTCCATTACCAAGAATCATAGAAACTGAACAATAATTTACACCAAACGAGTAGTTTTCCTCTGATTCAAGCTCTAACAGGCAATTAGCTCTATAAAATAAACAGAAATACTATATTTTGATCGTACTGTATTGAAATAATATTATTTTAGCTGATACATGTATCACATACCGAAATACGAAATAGACGGGGAAATGCTAGAACAAGACTGGGGTGATGCCATTAACCCTGTTAACTGGTGTCAAATAGATCGAATTTGCAGATAAGTCGGCCAATACTTTTCTAATCAAAACAGGTGGGGTGCTATTGGGGCTCTCTGGTTTTGAAATTTGCCGACATGGGTGTTACATCACCATACCCCTCAAGCCCCATCTGCCTTATATTAAGTCTCCTAACCAACCAGTACAATACAAAAGTGATTTGCAGTTTAGATGTAGGGAACCTTGACAAAGTAAAGCCAACATCCACTGGCTAATGCAAGCATGCTACGAGACAGGCAAACCAAATAACATGCGTTGCTACCAGTGGCTACTTTCTGTTCTTCAAACTGTGCTTTCTTCCTTAGATCAAGGCCTTCCAGTTCGTAGAGTGCGATCTGAACTCTGCCCTTCTTGACTCTTGCAATGAAGACTCTGTCCTTACTATCCACAGCAGGGTAGAGGTATTCGCCTTGGCTAGCTCGAATGGCTTCTCCTGCCCTACCATCCCTGTCGTAGACCTGTACCACACTAGGGTTGGCATCACAAGAACTCGTGACGATGGCACCTGACATGGTAGCAAAAGCTTGCTTCGGTGCGCTGGCAGTCGGTACGGTGTGCGTCAGGGTTTGACCACTTGACTCATAGATGAAGACCTGGTTTGACTTATTAGCGACCAGGATCTCATCTGAGGGACCTATGCTCACCCTGGGATAGTCGCCACCCCGTGGTATCTCCATCGTTGCTAAGCGAGATCCATCCTTGGCATGCACATGGATTTCATAGTAGGAATTAGAAGATACCACCATCTTGGACCTGCTTTGAAAGGCAATGTCGTAATAGAACATAGACGGTAACTTCTGCATGTCCTGCTTCTCGCCATTGGAATCAATGCTGATGACACTCTGTCCACCGTATTGGGCAATAACAACGCTGTTGATGGTTTTCTTGACCATTCCTTGTATCTGTTTGGGTAGCTCGAATTTACTGAGGACTCTGCAAGACGGATTTGAGAACTGCCCGATTTCTTGATGCATATCATCGGTAGGAAGAAATCTCACTTCTTGCACGCTCTCCACTATATCCGTTGCAGACGTGTCGTCAAGGGGCTCGAGCAGAAGATTGTCCAGTTCCTCGCATATACTGGAGTGTGCCGCTAATTTATCCATCTCAAGATGGTGCGTCTTGATGCTGTCCTGCATCATGGTCATTGACCGGGAGATGCAGTTGAGCCTCTGTAGGTCATACTCCCTTAAGGCATCTAGGTCGCCGTCACACCGCTCCTGCAATGCATCAATTTGTCCAAGAAGCATACGCTCATCCTCTTGTAGCTGGTTAACCTTCCCATGAACTGCCTCCATGACATCAGCCCGTAGCTTCTGGGCAGCATCAAGAACTCCTTCCTTCTTGGTTTCAATGACTTCAATATTTAGCTTCAGTGATGCTATGTTAGAATCACAGCGTGTGATAAGACGGTCTACTGTACCCTTCAGCTCATTCTCAACGTCGGGTTGGTTCTTGATGATGTGGCCACGATGACCTACGATCGTACACTTATAGCAGATAAACATCTTACAGTCCTCGCAAAATAAATCTTTGTCATCTCGCTTGTGCACGGAGCATTTGTAGGACAAGTCATCAATGCTGATATTCTTCTCCTTCACATCATCCAAAGAAACTACCTGGTGACCCTTGAAAAATGATGTTATTAACTTGCAGTGACCGCCATGACAGTCCTCGCACATGTAATGACTGCAAGAGATGCAAAAGGAAACTGCATCCTTTCCAAATTCACAGGCTGTGCACTTGAAAACATCTTCAAGAGATCCATGACCCTCATTAGGGATACGACATTCCTCCACCAGTCCATTGACAGTAACATTAGCGGGGAGCCCAGACACACGATCCTCCTCCAGTTTAGTCGGCAATCTGCAGAGGGGACAAACCATGTCAGGAAGTTCGCTGTGGGTCTCGTCATAGTTCTGAAGACATTTGCGACAGAAGGTGTGTCCACAAATTAGAAGAGTTGCATCCTTGAACACTTCCAAGCACAAAGGACACGACAGGTTCTGTGATGAAGCCAATAACTCGTTTTCAGCCATTGCGGCTATACATTCGGACAATGCTTGCTTGAATAATGTGCATCGGGAGCTCGAGACAGACAAAGTCCAAACCACTACAGATTGTCAATGAGATCGATTACTGCATCCAATCAGCAAAACAGTATATCTATTTTCCAGTTATGTTAATTATCGGACAAAGGTCATATGTCATACTGATACTGATTAATCTACTATCGGCGATAAGCACCACATTATCCAGAAATGATCACATTGGGGTAATCAAATGACAGCTCGGTGTAAACGCTGCTGTATCTGGTTACTCTAATTGGAGATAGTAGACCCTCTATATACCAATGCAGAATGAGACTGCTCAATTATCCCACTGCTGCATGAAAATGTAAAGTCAACCAGATCAAAGTAAGGGCGCGCGTGCCGTGGGTACCGGGTACAGATTTGTGGGTCACGGTTTTGATTTTGAATGATGATGACAGTTGATGCAAAGAGATGGTTGATGCATGTGAAATGAAAACTTCACGACATGACGATGAAGCACTTAGGTCGATCCACTATTACAATGGGGAGGGGCATCACCAAAGCATGTATTGTATGATGAAAGATATTAACAGCCAATCTGGTATTCTTTTAGAGGGGGTAACTACCCTGATGGCCCTAGGTCAACGCCTCTGCATTGATAATAATTATGTTTAAAAAAAAGATTGAATGTCAACAATACATGTAAACAATTCTCCCTGTGTGTAAACAATCATATGGTTTAAATAATTAGGCCCTGGATAAATATGAACGATCATCACTATACGATGCATCCAAATGTTATTACCTGTCCAGACACCTCCCACAGACGTGTACTGAGAGATCGATTGTTCAGAAATCTATGAATGACTATTTTATTATTAGAAATTATTATCTGGCAGTGATCAAGACAATCCATTCTTTGCAGACAAAACGATTTACCCCTCCTGGTTTCGCGTCAGCTTGGCATGGGGTGAATAATATCATACCATTAAACCATTCAGCAATAGCTGATCACCACAGAACCTGTAATCCTCCTGAATAAAGGTATTCATTCGCATGATCGTAATATTCGATTCACATCAATTGAGAGAACTGCAAAAAGACCTACCGACATTATTCAACAATAGGATAATTATTAAAAAAAGGAAGAGGGGAAATTCCGATATATTACCGAGATTACTGTGTTCATTGAACATAATACATTATACCCCATGCATGGAAACATTGCTTTTCAAAAAGAAATATTATATCAGCTCCCCCTCCCCCCTCTCTCTTCTTTTTACACTCAAACAGGAAGAAAGCTCCCCCCTCCCCTCTCTATCTCTCTCTCTCTCTCTCCCATGTACACATATAACAGGGGAGGTGTCTCTCTCTCTCTCTCTCTCTCTCTCTCTTTAAGCTGAAATAAGTTTGATGTAGATTTTACCACACTTTGAACAAGGGTGAACTCTATCATTAAAAATCAAGAACCACACACCGGCACAGAAAGTTTAGTAAATACATGTATATTTGATTGTACAGGTATTATTAATCAGTGTCAATATATATACATATATATATGTACTTTTTTAAAGAAAAAGACAAAATGCACGCCTGAAATTAAATGGCTATAATTATATAAAACAAAAGAGCATCATTTTAATGCATTGGAAATTGGAAATTGTATTACGAAGATAGTATAATGCAACCCAATTTTTCCTTTCAGATTGATTTCAATTTTTGCAAAACTAGTCATCTGTGATGTAAATATAATGCCAGGCAACTTCCACTATCTCCTACACACAATATTCCCAAATCATATATATCTCTAGATTTTACTGCTGAGTAGAATAACCCTTTATTAGAGGACATAAACGCCTGTGTTTGTTTACTTGTTTTTGTTTTATAATGCTGATGCTTTTAGCATGTGATTTATGTGATTTTTTCCTTCTCTTCACCAGTGTGCCTTGAACAATTGATTTTAAGTGGAAGTGGTGCATTAAAAATAACATATTTTATCCCTTATTGAAATTCACAAAGATTTATATGCAGTGATGTCTGCTTTCATAACTTTCTTACTATTTGCAGGGCCTTCAGATCGAAGAACTGCATTGATGCTGATGAGACTTTCCCAGTGACTAAACATGTTATTATTATTTTTAAATCTATCAACCTATTTTTCTGATTTGTATCCTTTCACTGTAATGATAAAGTGCTCAAGCATTCAATGAATTTCTTTCTACGAGCTACCCAGTTACTACACCTGGGTGGAGAGTGGCAAATAAAAATTAATATCTTGTCAAAGGATATTAGAGCTGCAGCGGGCTTCGAACCACTAACCAGTCCAGCAATATATCCACTTAGCCACAACACTTCTAGAATGTTTCATTAGATAATTCAACCTAGACCAGATGAGAGTCTGAAACCTAATACTTTAAAACAAGTTTTGTGGTATAAAGACGTATTTAACAGAGTAAGGTCATAACGTATCATTAAAATAATAGAATATCTATTCTTAAAGTGTACAAATCACCAAAAAAAAACAAAAAACATTTTGCTTTGAATGTTAGGGTTCCATGTCACAACCAGTAAACTACATGTACATTCAAAATATTACGTCTATTTAATGAGATATTGTAAAAGCTTAAATACTCTGTTATTTAACATTAAAACAGCTTGTAAGTAGACTACTAAACATGCTTGTACATGGTTGCATATAATAGGACTCGCACAGGACCCAAGTCTGACACTATGAACATGACGACAAAGAAAGCGGACAAAATATACAGTTCCTCAGGTAGACAAATGAACATCCCTTCACTGCTATTATGTAAAAAGGTGAATATGCAAGTGACACCTGTTCTACACATTTGTACATTATAGCAGTGAAGGGATGATCCTTTATCTACCTGACGAACTGTATATTTTGTCCGCTTTCTTTGTCAGTCATATTCATAGTGTGACTTGGGTTCTGTGTGCTGTTTTTCTTTATTTTCTTCATATTCCTTATTTGTTAGCCCATAGAAAACCAGATAAAGATTTTTAGGTTGATTTTTATACATTCTAGCTGTACACAAACTATTGTTTGGTAAATTTGAAGTAAGACCTGAAAGTATGCCCACACATGCATAAAATTGAACACACAGATTCATTTTCAAAAAAAAGGAAGAAAAAGAAGGAAATCCAATCTTAAAAGCAATATAATCTCCAAGACTATAAAGCAGAAAAATCATATGAGCTAACTCGTGAAAATTTGAATGAAATCGGACACAAAGTAAGTAACTTTTTAAAGTTGTAGTCACTTTACATAGATGAATAAGTATGGGGACCTCAAAGTGACTGAATCGGTAATGTTACTGGATGTATTACCAGACATCTTTCACATTTGTTCCTACACACAATCTAAATAAAATGTAATTTTTTTTCAAAATGTATGACTCGGTCGTGTGGTCTTTTCTTTCTAGAATAAACAATACGGCACTTGGCTATTATTACAAACTTAAGGCTTTCGTCATCTTACCAATCCCCATTTCTCTCCTGGGTATGGAGTGGCAAATGTATGTAGATTAATGCATTTCTAAAGGACATTAGTGCTGTTTCGAGAATTGAATCCACAACCTCTGCATTTCAACTCAAGTGCTTGAACCACTCGACTATGACACCTCTACCTGTACCCTTTGATCTATAGTTTTGGGACTTATCCATTAGACCACATAACCTTTACCAGTACTCAGTGCATTTGAGCCTCTGGATGAAGCTCTTTCTGGAGAATACAAAGTATTTTGTAAATGCAACCTTCATCAGGCCCATTTACACAGCAACAAAAAAATGATTTACACTATTAGAAAAACCAGTATGAGCCCGCAAGTAATTGCTTGTAAGTCTAAACATTCAGGGTTTTGGGGGTGAGAAGTACTCATGTACTAATTGTTGCTGTTCTGCATGCTGTAGCATGGAAGTGAGCGAAAACTTAAATAATTTAATGGTGTTTTGAGAGCAAACATTTATATACATTGAAAAAACAGGAGTTTCAGCTGGAGTTTAAAAAACAAACTCCAGAGGTGGGTTTTGGGGGATCAGATTTATGGGTAGTTGCCTAGCAACTTCTGACGAAACTCAAGAATGTGAGAAAAGCCCAAGGTTTTTGCTTGCAGTTTAAATGCCCCCCATTATCATAATATAGAGTTTGTGTCGCACCAAGAGTCCATTTGTTGGTTCTAACGATGAGATAGCTGGTACAGGGCTAAAGGTTAATTTACGTGAAGAGAGCTTTGCGTGCCTTTTCTTTCAATGATGCATCATCTGTCTTCACATCAAATTCTGTTGAGTAGAGAGTTTCAACATAGTTACCAATAACATCACCCACTTCATCTGTGATACCTGAAATAATGTCATCGACCAGTTCATCTGAGATCCTGTAAAACACAACGAATCAGTGAACATATTATTGGTTATTATCAATATCTAGAAAACATGTTTTGCAAAAACATTCACTGATCAGCTTAGAAATAAACAAGACAAATGCGACTGCGTCTCCTATATGCCTCCGCCCTAAATTCAGTATAGGAAATGGATGGAATCTTTTGTGAGGTGCTGTGGTCGAGTGGTTAAGTCGCCTGACTGTCGATCACAAGGTCCGCGGTTCGAGACCCGCCGTGGCACTAATGTCCTTAGGCAAGACATTGATCTACATTTGCCACACTCAACCCAGGTGATGTAAATGGGTACCTGACAGGAATTAATTCTTTGAAATACTAGAGCGCCGTAATGGCAGCACAGCTAAAGCCATGGTAATAATCTCTAAGTTTGGAAGTGCTTAGTAATTGTAATAAACGGTACATAAAAACTGAGTATTATTATTATTATTATTATTAATGAAAACTAAAAGCCTATAGTCAGTCAACTGACGACTATGATCTTGACCTACTAGCCCCACAATGTAATTGGATCATCTTCCTATAGTAATACCGTCACCATGTTTAGATATTTCAATAGCAAGGCTAAACTAGATGGACCTTCGACTGCGCGCAGTCAAAAATGATGCCTCCGCCATGGAGCAATTTTACAAACCAAAACAGAAGCAATTTTTAAAGTTCAAGTTTGATTGTAATCCACTAAAAGATTCTCAGAATAATGTGATTACAAGCTATTTTTCACATGTTTGACCCTTCAATCTTTGACCTCATGAACCTAAAATCTAATCACTTCATCGGCTCTGCAAGATACATGTTTTGTGTTTGATAGTAATCCATCCGTCGGTTCTATTGATCATACGTTCACAAGCTATTTTCGCATACATAATGAGCCCCATATCCTTTGACATTTGACCTCGTGACCCCAAAATCTAATCAGTTCATGGGCTCTGCAAGATACATACATGATCCAAGTTCAGAGGGAATCCATCAATCCCAAGCTTTTTTTGCATACATAATCAGCCCTGTGACCTTTGACCTTGGATCTTGTGACCCCAAAATCTAATCAGTTCATTGGCTCTGCACGATACATACATGACCCAAGTTTGGCGGGAATCCATCAATTGGTTCTTGAGATAACGTGATCACGAGAACGGGACGTACGTACGGACGAACAACCCGAAAACAAAATGCCTCCGGCTACTTTGTAGCGGAGGCATAAAAACCTTTAATTCCAGAAATTGACCTCTGTGACCTATCTAATCTAATGAGACCGTCTTCCTAATCCTGAATCTTCTTATAAATCAGATCATGTCAGATTATTTCCCTGCAACCAGATTTCCTACAATAAGCTACCTTGAAATATTTGTTTATATATGTGAGAGTAAAAAAGTACAAAAAGCTTTTGATTCTGAAGGGGTTTTACCATCTGAATGATTACAGGTATCAATATACACTGTAGTAGATATTACTAAGGTACACAGCGCGTACTTTTCATCTCAGCTGATTGTGACGTCATAATAGGAGACTGTGTGGATTTTCTACTTCTCTTTCAGCCAAGTGCACAAGTCATATCCTTTCCTTGAATGTGAATGTTGATGTTTCGATTTTTTGTTGTTGTTCTTTGTTTAATACATTTAATTGTTCGTATATCGATCAGATTGGTGGTACAGGCACAGAATTACTTATCATAGGTTTTTTTTTTTTTTTTTTAAAGCTTGGATTGTTAGAGCTCTTGTGAGTAATGTGCCGCGGGATTCCATATCCTCAAACTGCTGGCAAACAGAGCAACAAGACCAAGCTCTGTAATTGTTAGGATTTCTGTCTAGTAGTGTAGTGTTTGTGCCATCGAACTGGATCAACCAAATCAATTGATTCATAATATATTATAATCAGTTACTGAATTTATTAATCAAATTAGTTTGATATCGTAAGGTAATCCGATCTGCCCTTAATCTCCTTAATATTCTTGCACTTATTTTGAGAAAAAAATCTTTGTTTCTGTAATATAATCAGTGTTTTTATCACAGCACCGAATAGACATAATCAATAAAGTAAGGTAATATTTTGTTGGTTCAATTAGTACTTTTATCATAGGAGTAATTGTAATCGCCTCATTCTTTTAATAAATGTTAATTGGTTTTGCCATGCTTAGTTGTAACCACTGCCTTGTGGTTCAGGTTCTCTTTAGAATCTAAATAAGGCTAAGGGAGCAAACCCTAACAGAAAACCATGCCACCGTGACAGCATTGAGGGTGATTGACGATACGGAACTCCCGACATCCTTCGACCAGTCACTGCAGGGTCTAATGGTTCACACCCGTCCTGGTTTGTCCTCGCTGGTGTGAAACTGCCACCAGTTCCCCGAGAGAGTGCCAGTAGTAACTTGCAAGAGCTACCGGTACTTATCCACCTTTGCAAGCAGCCTTCATTAGATTATGCGCAACAGTATGAAACTTCATACCGGTTCGGTCGTCTTCCGGGTTAACAAGGACCGCGCTGTTAGATCGGGACTTCCGTCGACAGTGCCAAGTATGCTAGGAGCAAACAACAACAAAAACAAAAAGATGTCACCCGCGGAATAACTACAATGATGTTTGGACAGTGGAATGTCAGGACACACCTTGATCGGGAAGGAACTGGCAGGCCAGAGAGAAGGACTGCCCTTGTAGCCATGGAGCTGGAGAAGTACAAAATTGACATTGCTGCTCTGAGTGAAACACGTTTCTCCGAGTCAGGAAGGCTCGATGACATGGGCTACACATTCTTCTGGAGCGGCAAGCCGGACGGCGTACGATTCGCCATCAGAAAAGAGATCTTAGCGAAGCTCACAGAAATGCCTAAAGCGGTGAATGATAGAATTATGACAAAGACGGTACCACTGACGAAGAAGGGAAATACTACTCTCATCAGTGTATACGCACCAACCATGACAAGTCCGGATGAAACAAAGGAGAACTTCTACAATCAGCTTAGACGAACGTTGCGGGACACCCCCCGGACTGACAAGCTGATATTGATGGGAGACTTCAATGCCCGGGTAGGACGAGACTATGAGAAATGGCAGTCAGTGTTAGGCAGGCACGGAATTGGTAAATGCAACACCAATGGTGAGCTACTTCTAGGGCTGTGCTCTGAGTTCGAACTCCTACTGACAAACACCGTGTTCAAGCAGAGGGAAGAACACAAAACCACATGGATGCACCCTCGCTCTAAGCATTGGCACCTGATTGATTTCATCATAACAAGACAACGAGACAGAATGGATGTTCACATCACAAGAACTATGCGTGGAGCTAACTGCTTGACCGATCACCAGCTACTAAGATCAAAGATTGCATTTGCTTTACGTTCAAAGCATAGGAAGCAAGGAGCTACTAAACTTGCAAAGCTGAACACAGACCAGCTACACGTCAACACACAACGGCTAAAGCTAGAGCAAGATATGGAGAAAGCTCTGGCGACTTGGGGAGTGCAAGAGGGAATGACAGTTGATCAGACCTGGGCATCACTCAGCAAAGTAGTATATGACACAGCGAGCAACACCCTCAGTAAACCAGAGCGAAAACACCAGGACTGGTTTGACCCAGAAGACTCCAAGCTTCTGATACTCATGAAGAAAAGGGATGAAACACACCAACGTGTATTACAGACTAGAAGCACCAGGTCCACCACCACCGCGTACAAGGAAGCCTGCAGACACTTGCAGAGGTACACACGGAAAATGAAAACCACCTGTTGGGAGAAAAAGGCAGAGGACCTGCAGCGCTCCGCAGACAATAATGACATGAAGTCCTTCTACACTGGACTGAAAGAAGTCTGGGGCCCCCAGACTAGGAGTACAGTTCATCTCAAGTCCCTGGACGGTAACACAACCTTTTCAGACAACAAAAGGGTGCTTGAACGATGGTCGGAGCATTTTGAGACACTACTCAACCAGCCAGGAGATATCGAGCCTGCAGCGCGTGATAGGATCAACCAGCGACCTGTAGTTACTGCACTCGATGATATTCCAACACGAAAAGAGCTAAACCTGGCAATTGCCTCCTTGGGTGGTGGCAAGGCTCCCGGAGTGGATGGGATACCAAGCGAGATATGGAAGCACGGAGGAGCCACACTAACCAACAGTTTACTAATGCTGATACAACAAGCATGGGCAGAAGGCTCCGTACCTCAGGAATGGAAGGATGCTAATATTGTCGCCATCTTCAAAAAGGGAGATAGAACTCAATGTGGAAACTACAGAGGGATATCGCTATTGTCAATAGCAGGGAAAGTTTTTGCCAGGATCCTTCTGAACAGATTGAATGCCCACATAGCACCAGATATATCGCCGGAGACGCAATGCAGATTTAGGAACAACCGGAGCACAGTAGATATGATCTTCTGCCTCAGACAAATACAGGAGAAATGCATTGAGCACAACCGATCCCTCTATGTGGTTTTTGTCGATTTCACGAAAGCCTTTGACACTGTGAGTAGGACAGGTCATTGGCAACTACTACGAAAGTATGGATGTCCCGAGAAGTTCACTGGAATGGTAGAGTCCTTACATACGGGTATGATGGCTAAAGTCAAGGAAGCAGGCGAAACATCCCATAGCTTCCCTGTAAGTAACGGTGTAAAACAAGGATGTGTGTTGGCCCCTACGCTGTTCTCCATCTTTCTCTCGGCGATGCTGGAGGAGGCCTTTGCGGACTTTGAGGAGGGCGTTTACATACAATCACGTCAAGACGCCGACCTATTCAATGTCGCACATTTCAAAGCTAAGACGAAGTCTACACAGATTCTCGTGAGGGAACTCCTCTTTGCAGATGACAGTGCTCTTGTTGCTCATACACCAGAGCAGATGCAACATGTTATAGATGTATTTTCATCAGCATCAAAGAAGTTCGGTCTACAAATAAACATCAAAAAGACTGAAGTACTATTCCAACCAGGTACAGACCACCGAGAGGGGGAGGAGATCCTAGTGGATGGGACAGCCCTTAACCAGGTAGATGACTTCACTTACCTCGGCAGCACTACATCCAAAGA
The DNA here is from genome assembly GCF_000002235.5 of Strongylocentrotus purpuratus. Lineage (NCBI taxonomy): Eukaryota > Metazoa > Echinodermata > Echinoidea > Camarodonta > Strongylocentrotidae > Strongylocentrotus > Strongylocentrotus purpuratus. Next base: position 36,671,530 of record NW_022145605.1, read on the forward strand.
CGGACGCATCGACTCTGAGCTGGTGAAAAGAATGTCAAAGGCCAGCAGTGCCTTTGGAAGACTGCGAACCAGGCTATGGAACAACCATCATGTCTCAACAAGAGTGAAGTGCAAAATCTACAGGGCTATTGTCCTATCCACTCTCTTATACGGTGCGGAAAGCTGGACTCTCTACAAAAGTCAAGTAAAGAAACTTCACGCGTTCATGATGAGACACCTCCGAGCAATCATGAGAATCAGTTGGAAGGACAAGGTGACCAACAAAGAGGTACTAGAGCAAGCAAACCTTCCTTCTATGGAGGACCTGCTCATCAGGAAGAATCTACGATGGGCAGGCCATGTCATCAGGATGCCATCTGAGAGGTTACCAAATCAAGTACTATTCTCGCAACTACCCGCTGGCGAAAGAGGGATTGGTCATCCACGGCTTCGCTACAAGGACACGATCAAGAGGAACCTTAAGCGGAGGCAAATTGAAATCAAGACTTGGACAACTGCTGCAGGCCAGCGAGCTGTATGGAGAACAGCTGTAAAGTGAAAATGAAGGCGGTCATTGTCGCTTCGCGACAGACAGCTACTGCTACACAATCGTGGCTAAATTCATAACATTAGTATGCCTTTAGCAACATCAGAAAAGTCTTCTCTACTTTCTGTTGTTTTCCATTAAAGCATATCAGTTTGGTTTGAATGAAATCATAGACTAAGATCTGTACAAAAATCTTACTTTTCAACTAGCTTCCAAGGATTGAATGTGCCATAGGCGAAATGGGAGGTGCGCTTGAGATGGGTTTCAAATTCCTCTCGACTCTCCTGTACCCTCTTCATCATGTCGCTAGGGACAAAGACTGGTATCCCACCACCTTCTCTCACGCTGGCTCCTACAGCTTCCAATGGCTGGTCCCTTGCAGTGTCATCTGGAATCAGGAGACCATTCCTAAGTGGTAGAGAAGGTTCTAGATGGATAGGCTGATTGGATTGTCCTGCTCTGCTACTCATGTCCTTCTCATCATGATCATGAGCAGGGTTATCTAGTCTGACGGGATGAATGCAGATCTTACTGGTACCTTGGTTGCCAGGCTGTCCAGTGTTGGTCAAGGATATAGCGGTGTGTTGCCCAGGAACATCACTCAGCCTGTAGGGGAATAAGATTGTATAAAAACCTGTATCAGATCAGGTTTAATAACAAGCATGTAATCTTTAAAATGGGTTAAAAGAAAACATTAATTACTATAATTCAAAATACATTGCAAAAGATCTAAAAATTGAAATTTCAAATTAATCAAAATTGCTATTGCCATGTGTAGAGGACTGGGGCAGTATTCTGAAGGCTATATATGTCAAGTCTCAGGGTTATTAACATACCTTAATATATCTCAAATTCTTTATATAATCTGAAAACTATATTAAGGGCGAGCTATACCCCCGACACGATCGATTCTCTAATAAGAATCATTGTTAAAATGTACCCTTCCCAATCATGGTTCCTGTTTGATCATGCATACAGCAATGTGAACTTAAGCATGTTTTTATTGAGTTTCATCAATTCATACACACTACCTTTGTCCGGGTCTTGGTCACAAAGTTATTTTATTCCTTTCTTTTCTAGTTTTTCTACATCTGTTTTATATTGACAAGTTATAGATTTGAAGAATCATATTATAGTTTTCACAGAAACCAAGTAGGAAAAACACATAAAAGAAAATATCTACTGCATTTCACACATCAAGGCTTTTGCATAATACTTAAATCCCAACTGTACTATTTGTAGCTACTTGCTCCCTCTATATAGAAAACAATGCCTAAGCGGTGCCTGTTGGTCCCCCAATACCCCCATGATCCTCTTTTTCCTATGTGAATTGAGAGCTACATGTAAGTTGATGAGATAGCCACCCGTCAGTGACCACTCTGGGTGGTGTAATCCCTCCTGGCCAAATTAGTACAGACGTATTAGTAAAAGACCTTTCTAAATCAATTTTATTTCCTATGTTAACTTCTACATTATCTTTTGACTAAAATACGTTTCTGAATATTAAAACTATATCAACTTTCATGTTGAGTCAGCGTATGGAGCTTATGCATGCTGCTTTTTTCCCATCAAAAGACAGTTTTCAGAAATCTGTACACTTTAAGACATCTCACCTTTCCATTTGCTGAGCATCAAGTGGGGTTCCCCTCATCCAGACCTCATGTACCTTGGACCCTTGACATCCTTCTGACCTTGAGACCTGTGGGTCATCGTACTTCACTTGCTTCCATCGTCGGCGTATTCTCTCTTCTTCCATCTAAACAAATGATAGCAAGGAAAGAATTGCAAGATGACATTTAATCATGGTATCAAATAATGAAGTTCCTATCCATAAAAAACAACACATTGGATATAATGTTTCTGCCAGGACCTTTTACCACCTATTACATAAACACATGTTACTTACTTTTATTAAATAAAAACATATTCAAGTTACCATATCTCTTCAGTATATGGTAGAGGGTCTAATGCTAATGTCTAATGATACAGACTTGTACTTGGGCAATTCAAGCACAATGGAAAGGACTGGATGTTTTCTCTACAAATGTTGCCACATTTTGCCACAAAAAAAGCGTTTGTGAATAAAATCATGGGTAATTGTACTTCACAGTCACACCCACTGATATACCACTCAAAGGGAAGAGCTTCTTGAGCTTTTTTGTTTGATAGCAGATTTGCCACAGTGGCACATACAGTGGCACATAAAGTGGCACATACAGTGTATATCTCTGGAGTTACTGCCAATCTTACGATTTTCAGCTTGTCAATATTTCTGTAAATAGCACACTTGCCTCCATGTATTCCAGTTCTTGTAGGAGGTTCTCAAAAGTAGGGGTATCATGCATAATCTGAGCCTGTCTCGTTATCATGGTATCGTTATCTAGTCTCTCCAGCTCCTGCACCGCATCCTCTAATATCTCATCTACTAAGAGGTCTGTGATCCTGTCCTTCGTATTCTGGAAATCATTGCAAAAGAATTCAAAGATATAAACAACCCGATTCAATATTCAGAGTCTGACATACATGCAAATGCTTGGTGACAACGGTTGCTTTTGGCTTTAATTCATTGAAGGGTAAGGATTAGAGTTGCAAGTTAGGGTTAAGGTTAGGGATAGGGTTTGGGATAGGATTAGGTTAAGTGTTTGGTCAGAGGTTAAAATTAAGAATTTGTCTAGTATAGGATGTTAATCCCAAAGCCATTGTCACAGGAGCATGTACCCTACTACTCCTATCATGCTGAAGCCAGAAAGGCATTACTTTACATAGTTTAAAGCTTATCTTGAGCTCTGGTATGGGAATTGTATTTTGAGAGAAAATTGCTATGATTTATTGTGGATTGTTTATCCTGGAGTAGATTGGTTGTTTAAACCAGTGAAATAAAAACAAGTGCACAAAAACTTACTGGGCATCATCTTTGATAAAAACCACAACTCCCATTTGCACATACCGGTAGTGACCTGTGTTAAGCACATGGTGTTGGGCCTACTTACCCGGATTTCCTTTTCTTTCTACATGTACTGTATGCTCATTACTCTGCCACTATACATTTTTGAACAAAATTGTTTGGCACATTATGTGAGAATTTATTTTTCAAATTTACCAGAACAGTATTCACATTTAGTGCATGTCATCATAATGGGCTAGTAATGACTGAGCACTGATAAAGAACCATGTAAAACTGTCAAAAGCAAGATTAAATTCAGCAATCCATGGGGAAATTCTTATACACTTATTGCACTTTGAGAAACTAATAACGCCAGGGGTCACATTTACAGGTTGCTGGCAATGCTGGGACACATGGGCTTCCAAAATCTTACTCTGAACCCCAAACATTTCAGTAGTTCAAAATAGAGCTCATGCATACAACCCTAAAAAAGAACAGCAATCCAGACCCTGAATTAACAAGAGATTGTAGAGCCAGTAGTGCAACTTGCAAATAATTTTATGCGTTAATTAGTTATAATTACCTTTAAAGTTGGATCAGACGATATCCGAAGATTTCTTTTGCTACCATACTTTTCAGATTGACCAATCTCTTGTTCACTATCAATCCTGTCGTACAAACTGGTATATCTGTGTCCATCGTCTTCATTTTGCTTCCTTGTATGTACATGTCTATGAGCGTAAAGACTGTTCTTAGATGTTCCATGACTTTGGACAGGGTGACCATGATCTATTGTTCCAATGGAGCTACCGCTTTCTACCGGTCGATCAAACATGACTTTCCTCCTGGCAGTATGTTTATGACCTCCTGTTTCTTTGCTGAACTCATCCAACCGACTCTTATCACCTTCCCTTGGTTCATAATCAATCTTTGCATACCTGCCATGAGAAGTACTCTCCGTGTCCCCTGAGCTTTTCAGTTGACCTTGAGACTTCATTCTTGCTCTTTCTGCGCTGGCTACGCGTGCACTGCTGGATTTCCATTCGTAAGATCCACCTCTATCAATCTGCTCATGTTTTGGTCTTGCTCTGGTCATTTTCTCCCCTGTGTCTCCCATGCGATGTCTATGATGTTCATCTCTTTCCTGTAACCCTCTCCCTCCAAGATGACCAGTCCTTCCTCTGCCTGGACTAACAACCAAAGACTCAATCTCTTCATAGTCAGCAACATCACTACTCACACGTGAGGTGGCCATCTTATGAAAGCTCTGAGGGGATCCTGGTGGTGCCCATGCTGATTTCACTTCTCCCCTTGGTGAAGTCCTGGTGATCACCTTTCTGATCACGTCTCCTGCAGCTATACCCTTGGATTTTGAGGACTTGGTAGGGCGAGTGAAGTGCATGGATCCCTCTGTCGGTGCATGTTTCTCTTTGGTATGATGCTGCTTTGAGAAAAATAAAAAGACCAAGGATTATTATTATTGCAGTATGTTATTCTACATGGCATCTAGACAAATAAGCTTTTTTAAGCGGGTAGATATTAATGTATACAATTATCATATTAATTTAAGAATTCTTTATACTTATGTACTTAAAGCCAGTCTTAGGCCATGTTTATTTGTTTGATTCAAATTCTCCTGAAAAGGATGGATCTCTCTCTCTCTCTCTCTCTCTCTCTGTCATTTGCAGCACACCAAGATATGAAAGTGAATAGAGGTAACACTTCACTGTATATAGAGTGTGAGAGTGTGAGATATATGTTCTCTTTCAGTGACCATTATTCAAAGAAAACTAATTAGAATTCATTAAAAAAAAAATCCATTGCGAGATTGCATCCTTATGAGATACATCTACATGTACATGTAATGAGAATAAGTAAGAAGTAATAAGGATATTAACAAAATGCTGAATTTATCTGCCAGGTTCTGACACTGACAAAGCTTTACATTTCACAAATTTTTATCACAATAAACCAAAATTCCTCTTAGAGCAAGTGAAAGGTATTGAGTTGTATTATGTAATTGTGAACATAAATTGGCCATTTTGTCTGATTCAAGCTCTAGTTGGGTTATAAGCTTGATAGAGTCTTCAGATTCACCTACTGAAATCTTAGATATTGCTGGATATTTATGGAACAAAATAACTAAAAACTTGTCCTTCCAAACACAATATACATCATATACCTCACTTAAGAAATCTAGCCATCTGTTCGGTCAAAATTGCAGTCGTGATTTTAGCCATTCGCGTAAAGAAACGAAAAATGCCAAAATCGACTAATATTCCGAGAGTAAAATCCCTCAAAATTCCAGTTACCAGGAAAATAATAAAATCTTGCTGCGATACCCATTGGTTTACATGTTAAATGTTCTTTGAGCGAGCACGGACACCATACAGTGTTTTTTGTCTGCGATTCCCAACTGATCGAAAATTTCAGTCATTTTTTGTCGGTGATAAACAGACAGCTTCTCAGATTTTTCTGTGATGTTTTAACCAATCTTTACTCGATAAAAGGATAAGGTAAGAATTCTTGGTAGATTTTTGTTTGAATTCGGCAGATAAAAGCGGTATCGACTGCTTTAATACTCGAGGACTGGCCGTTTCTAAACTGGCTCTCAGGGAAATTTTCATCCGCTGCTATCACCCTGAGGTGCAGCTGGGTGGAGCATATGAAAACAGCAAGTCCTCTCGTAGCAGTCGATATCTCTATATTATCATGTTAATAAAAATCATGTATATTGAAATTCAAAACTCACCCTTGATTTCATAGACATTGGAAGAATAACACTACTGCTTTGAAATCGTCTTCTTTCCACTGGCTTTCTCTGTCTCCTTGGATTCATGACCTCTGACCTTTTAGCTTGATTTGGGTCGGCTCTCATTAGCGCCTCTAATCCCGCTCTTAGTGTAGCTGTCCTATCTGGAGAGCTATTCACAGCTGTAGGTTCTGAAACTAGAATATTAAAACAAACTTTTGACAGATTCATATCGAGACTTCTGTACTAGGAATTATACATATACTCTAGGACAATATCCTACAGCCATACACTAGCCAAATTGTTCACACTTCAACCCTGGATTAAAACAGTGACACAAGGCTCATCATTATCAGGTACCCAGGACACCCCCCCCCCCCCTCCAAAAATCTAACTCTGGATTCAGACCCCAAAAATTCATCAATCTTAACAAGTAACCCCATGCATTTTTACAGTCACAACCCTTATCCTAACCCTCAATCTTTAACACCTTAAGCCCAGAACAATTGTTGCCAGAGCAAATGTAGTAAGAGCCCCTAATCCATCAACCTATTTCTGTAATATTTCATGTTCCCCATTTGTTCTTCTGCAGTGGTCTCTTTACCGTTGAATCACACTTTATGAATCACACTTGTTTACAGATAATCTGTTTCCTTGTAAATTGGAAAAGTACAATTTCTTATCCTAGCATACATATGACTACTGAGGGTAGCAAAGTTAGTGAATTAATGCATTCCTGCTTCTACTCAGATTTAATCTTATCAGTTTTGACAATAAATGTCTTTGTTATTGTCCATCTTACATGTACATCTAAACTTTATGCAAATACATGTCATGACAATAACTAAAGACAATAAACATATATTTCCAAGTAGCATACCTTGTTTGGAAAGAGTATTTATTCTCTCCACACATGTCTTGAGTTCCTTGTTCAGTCTTGAAATCTCCTGATTCTGCTGCAACTTGACACTCCTTAAAGCTGAAGTGGATTTGGACGAAGAATCTGCTTTGTTGACAACCTGTGTTCCTTTCACTTCCCTTTCATCACCTGGCTGGGAAGATGACTGCAGAAACAGTAGAGGAGACCTCTTTGAAGGAGGTGTCTGTGTCTTCACCGACCTCCTGTGGAGATTGATATTGGACTTCTTGGAATCTGGACTACTTGGTTTTTTAAATGATTTGCTGGCTTTCTGATTCACACCCTTCTTTTTGCATGCTTTCTTTGGTGGTTTTGCTGATTCCCCTCTCTCTTCAAGTTGCTGTCTGTAGTGCTGGTGCTTTTGCTCATGTATTTTGTTCTTCATGTCCCGCCTAGCAAGCTGCATTGCAAAAGAGAGCTTTTCTTTGGAGACGACACTGAACTGCACTGGTTCCTCTGGATTTTCACGGGTGCCATCTTGTCTTGTCTGTTTTCCTCCAGCAAGTCGCTCAATGACAACTGGGCCTGGATTGTGGAACTGGGTAACCATGTTTATGGGGTTGTAGGGAACACTCAGATTGAAGAGTAACTGATTTTGCTGTGCCATTTTTAGTGTTTGTGAAAACCCTTGTCTCCACTATTTTTCCTTGTCAACTGGAAAGTTAAATATAATAAAAATACAAATAAGAATTGTGGTAAAAAGGAAAAACCTACACTCACCATTTCAATGGTAATGGTTAATTAAATGATTTAGAAATATATAATAAAATGGGTCCATACCGTTTTATTTAAATGACAACTCTCTTTGGCTGCGAATCTTTAAAAAAAATTAAATTGTCCACCGTGACCTCAATGTTTCCATTCCGTCTCCAAACTTATTTTCTTACGCCGGATCCATTTTTCGCCTCGCCAGCAGGCGGTTCGGTAACTCGAAACCCGCAGAAAAATGCAGACGATCCTTATTGTGAGGACACATTTTGTTCGCCTTTATGAGGACGATCCTCATTCTCGGACCAGCGCCCGTACTGTTTACTGCTTTATGTGTCATCAATTGTCACTAAAAAAAAGTGTACCAATTTTGAGTGAAATCAGTTTAGTTATGTACAGTGGTATTTGAAATGTTGAGAATCCAGACAATAGAACAGGTTTTGACGCTAGTTCAGAAGTCTATCCAAACTTTGACCAATAACTCCTGCGTGGAGATACCCTATTAAACCATACCCAAAATTAAGTAAATATTCATCAAATGTCCACATAAAGGTCATGATTTAATTTATGTTTGTTACTTTGTTACCTGTTTTGTGTAAATTTTCTTATCTTTTTCAGAGTATTTTTCCTAAAAACGAAGACTTATAACATGCACTTTCTCATGGGATTCACAGCAAACTGCAGCACAATACAATTGCATACCGTACCGACGGTTGTGCGGGCATGCGCGTGTGTTCAGTTGGCGACCGCGACTGTAAAAGTTAAGATTTAGATCTAGGGTCTAGATCTAGCCTACAGTCGCTAACTTACAAATAACACAAGCGTGCACCCGCACCCGACCGTCAGGACGGTATGTAATTGTATGTAATTGTATGTAATTTTTTTACTACACAGCCAGGATAGTAATGCAGCTATGTGTGAATGCTATCACTGTGTTAAGCTGTCGACCATTCACCTCCCAACTGGCCCGTGCTGGCCCGGGGCCGCTCCGGCGGACCGCCCCCGGCGCCCGCCTCTCACTCAGTCTCTCTCACTCTCAGTCTCACTCTCAGTCGAGTCTCACTCACCGTCTCAGATTTCACAACATAAAATCCCCTGAGAAACACTTTTCCATGCACCCGTGCTTCTGACGAGGTTATTATTGCTTGGTATCCGGCCCTAGAACCTTTTGATCCCACTGGCGAACAAATCCTTATCACGAATTAAAAAAAAATTACGAAAATTGGCCATACTCACAAGGTGTCGTCGCCGTGTTTGAATCTGACCGACTTTTCCTACACTTGCTTCAAGCCGCCGAAGATGGCGAACTTGAACAAGGGGCCGGGGGGGGGGGGGGGGGCCTGGGCTAAATTCCTTTAGTTCTTTTATGCGGAATATCAATGGCATTGTCGTTGTTTGTACTTTTTTTTAAAATTACTATTTTTATTATAGCAGATGTTTCTGCATTTATTGATAAATCAAATATAAAACATTCAAATAGATCTAACAATAATAGTATAAATTATGATATAATTGATTTACATAAAGATATATTTTCTTATCTGTTTGTAAATATTACTATTTTAAAATAATTTTATACATGTCTGTAAGGAACCACTGGATCACTGGAAATAAGCTCTCGAGCTTTCGTGGGTTATCCATCCTGTTCAAGCTGACTTGTTCTTGGATCTTGGATCTTGGATTATTTTCCTCCTGCATACTCCGAAGAAGAGTTTTGACTGGAGGTGGGGGAGGGTGGACGATTACATTTTGGAAAAAAGTTCTTTAGTAACTGCATTTTTAAATGAGAGCGGGGAGGTTTGTTGGAAGCTTGTCGAATAAAAATCAATCAATCTATCAGTGACAACTTAAATACACACACACACACACACACACACACCCACACACACACACACGCACCCACACACGCACACCACCCCACGTACAAACACCCACCATGTATGTATGTATGCATGTATTAATAGTATATAATGTTCTACGTAAGAGTTATACCAGGATGCATACAGAGAGAGAGAGAGAGAGAGAGCAAAGAGATATTGAGAGAGAGGCGGGGGGGGGGGGGGGGGGGGGGGTAAAAGATAGATAAAAGAAAGTAAACACATAAAGAGGGAGGGAGGAAAAGGAAAAGCTAGACAGAAGGAAGTGGATAGGAAAGAGAGAAAATGACGAGAAATTAAACTCCTAGACCTCTTTGGAAAGTCAATTTTGATTTTCAGAGTAAAACCAGTAGTAGAGGTAGGGTGGAGGGATGGTATAGGTAGGGTAGAGGGGTGGTGGAGGTAGGATGGAGGGGTGGTAGGGGAGGAGTGGTAGAGGTAGGGTAGAGGGTGGTAGAGGTAGGGAAGAGGGGTGGTCGAGGTAGGGTGGAGGGAAGGTCGAGGTAGGATAGAGGGGTGGTAGAGGTAGGGTGGAGGGGTGGAAGAGGTGAGGTGGGTGGAGGGGAGGCAGGGTGGATGGAGGAGAGGTAGGGTGGATGGAGGAGAGGTAGGGTGGATGGAGGAGAGGTAGGGTGGATGGAGGAGAGGTAGAGTGGATGGAGGAGAGGTAGAGTGGATGGAGGAGAGGTAGGGTGGTTGGAGGGGAGGTAGGGTGGATGGAGGAGAGGTAGGGTGGATGGAGGAGGGGTAGGTGGATGGAGGAGAGGAAGGGTGGATGGAGGAGAGACAGGGTGGATGGAGGAGAGGTGGGCTGGATGTAGGAGAGGTGGGGTGGATGGAGGAGAGGAAGGGTGGATGGAGGAGGGACAGGGTGGATGGAGGAGAGGAGGAGTGGATGGAGTAGGGACAGGGTGGATGGAGGAGAGGAAGGGTGGATGGAAGAGAAGTAGGGTGGATGGAGGAGAGGTAGAGTGGATAAAGGAGAGGTAGGCTGGATGGAGGAGAGGTAGGGTGGATGAAGGAGAGGTGGGATGGATGGAGGAGAGGAAGGATGGATGGAGGAGAGGTGGGGTGGATGGAGGAGAGGAAGGGTGGATGGAGGAGAGGTAGGGTGGATGGATGAGAGGAGGAGTGGATGGAGGTGAGGTAGGGTGGATGGAGGAGAGGTAGGGTGGATTGAGGAGAGGTGGGGTGGATGGAGGAGAGGTGGGCTGGATGTAGGAGAGGTAGGGTTGATGATAAGGAGAGGTAGGGTGGATGGAGGAGAGGAAGGGTGGATGGAGGAGAGGTAGGGTGGATGGAGGAGAGGAAGGGTGGATGGAGGAGAGGTAGGGTGAATGGAGGAGAGGTAGGGTGGATGGAGGAGAGGTAGGGTGGATGGAGGAGAGGAAGGGTGGATGGAGGAGAGGTGGATGGAGGAGAGGAAGGGTGGATGGAGGAGAGGTAGGGTGGATGGAGGAGAGGAGGAGTGGATGGAGGTGAGGTAGGGTGGATGGAGGAGAGGTAGGGTGGATTGAGGAGAGGTGGGGTGGATGGAGGAGAGGTACGTGGGGTGGATGGAGGAGGGGTAAGATGGATGGAGGAGAGGTAGGGTGAATGGAGGAGAGGTAGGGTGAATGGAGGAGAGGTAGGGTGGATATAGGAGAGGTAGGGTGGATGGAGGAGAGGAAGGATGGATGTAGGAGAGGTGGGGTGGATGGAGGAGAGGAAGGGTGGATGGAGGAGAGGAGGAGTGGATGGAGGTGAGGTAGGGTGGATGGAGGAGAGGTAGGGTGGATTGAGGAGAGGTGGGGTACGTGGATGGAGGAGAGGTAGGGTTGATGAAGGAGAGGTAGGGTGGATGGAGGAGAGGTGGGGTGGATGGAGGAGAGGAAGGGTGGATGGAGGAGAAGTAGGGTGGATGGAGGAGAGGTGGGCTGGATGGAGGAGAGGTAGGGTTGATGAAGGAGAGGTAGGGTGGATGGAGGAGAGGTAGGGTGAATGGAGGAGAGGTAGGGTGAATGGAGGAGAGGTAGGGTGGACGGAGGAGAGGTAGGGTGGATGGAGGAGAGGTAGGGTGGATGGAGGAGAGGAGGAGTGGATGGAGGTGAGGTAGGGTGGATGGAGGAGAGGTAGGGTGGATTGAGGAGAGGTGGGGTGGATGGAGGAGAGGTGGGGTGGATGGAGGAGGGGTAAGATGGATGTGGGAGAGGTAGGGTGGATGGAGGAGAGGTAGGGTGAATGGAGGAGATCGTAGGGTGGATGGAGCAGGGGTAGGGTGGATGTGGGAGGGGTAGGATGGATGGAGGGGAGGTAGAGGTAGAGTGGATGAAGGAGGGGTAGGGTTGATGGAGGAGAGGAGGAGTGGATGGAGGAGAGGTAGGGTGGATGTGGGAGGGGTAGAATGGATGGAGGAAAGGTAGGGTGGATGGAGGAGAGGAAGGGTGGATGGAGGAGGGGTAGGGTGGATGTGGGAGAGGTACACACAAAAACAAGAACTCCCTGTTTCGAGTAAAACCCGTAACAAACTCATAATGTAGTCGGGTGAATTGCAGTCAAAAATATTTATTTTTACACCTAAACTGGAGTACATGACCAAGCATCACATTTTGTTACCGCCTTTGGTGAGTTTCATTTTACTCGATGTTATATAAACAAAATCACTAGAACGAGTATTCTCAACTGGTGTAGAAAAAAGTGAGTAAACATGCTCATGTTCTCGATGAAAATCATGTTAAATGAGTAAATCTACTGCCTAGTCAGTACACCAAGTCATTAACGCATCACTGAGTTTTCTTTAAACTGTGGGATATTTACTCATTGACTCGTTCTTCGAAAACTTCCAATACTAAGTTACTTGTCAAGTGAGTGATCTCACTCATTTCATGTGTATAGGATCTAGAGTCGGAGAAAATCATCCACGAATCTGAGTACGACTGCCACATGCGCGAGCTCCCGCATGCTGGGGCCATGCAATGCAATGCATATGCATGCAATAATATACTACAGCATGCAATGCCGAAGAATAGACTCCATAGAATCTTTGGCTGACGTGCATGGGAAGAGCGAAGGCGTAAGTAAGAGTCTGTTTCGTTTTAAATTTGAACACATTAGTGAACAGTTCTATATCATGTTATGAAGCAAGCTTAATCGTGTGATGTGTGGTTGCAGTACATGTACCTTTAAATTACTCGTGAATGAGTTAAATGATTAACTCACAGGTGCATGCCCATCATCATCAGGTAGAGGTAGGGTGGATGGAGGAGATTGTAGGGTGGATAGAGGAGGGGTAGGGTGGATGTGGGAGGGGTAGGGTGGATGGAGGAGAGGAAGGGTGGATGGAGGAGAAGTAGGGTGGATGGAGGAGAGGTGGGGTGGATGGAGGAGAGGAAGGGTGGATGGAGGAGGGACAGGGTGGATGGAGGAGAGGTAGAGTGGATGGAGGAGAGGTAGAATGGATGGAGGAGAGGAAGGGTGGATGGAGGAGGGACAGGGTGGATGGAGGAGAGGAAGGGTGGATGGAGGAGAGGTAGGGTGGATGGAGGAGAGGAAGGGTGGATGGAGGAGAGGAAGGGTGAATGGAGGAGAGGTAGGGTGAATGGAGGAGAGGAGGAGTGGATGGAGGAGAGGAGGAGTGGATGGAGGTGACGTAGGGTGGATGGAGGAGAGGTAGGGTGGATTGAGGAGAGGTGGGGTGGATGGAGGAGAGGTAGGGTGGATGGAGGAGAGGTGGGGTGGATGGAGGAGGGGTAAGATGGATGGAGGAGAGGTAGGGTGAATAGAGGAGAGGTAGGGTGAATGGAGGAGAGGTAGGGTGGATGGAGGAGAGGTAGGGTGGATGGAGGAGAGGAAGGGTGGATGGAGGAGAGGTGGGGTGGATGGAGGAGAGGAAGGGTGAATGGAGGAGAGGTAGGGTGGATGGAGGAGAGGAGGAGTGGATGGAGGTGACGTAGGGTGGATGGAGGAGAGGTAGGGTGGATTGAGGAGAGGTGGGGTGGATGGAGGAGAGGTAGGGTTGATGGAGGAGATGTAGGGTGGATGGAGGAGAGATGGGCTGGATGGAGGAGAGGTAGGGTTGATGAAGGAGAGGTAGGGTGGATGGAGGAGAGGTAGGGTGAATGGAGGAGAGGTAGGGTGAATGGAGGAGAGGTAGGGTGGATGGAGGAGAGGTAGGGTGGATGGAGGAGAGAAAGGGTGGATGGAGGAGAGGTGGGGTGGATGGAGGAGAGGAAGGGTGGATGGAGGAGAGGTGGGGTGGATGGAGGAGAGGAAGGGTGGATGGAGGAGGGACAGGGTGGATGGAGGAGAGGAAGGGTGGATGGAGGAGGGACAGGGTGGATGGAGGAGAGGAGGAGTGGATGGAGTAGGGACAGGGTGGATGGAGGAGAGGAAGGGTGGATGGAGGAGAAGTAGGGTGGATGGAGGAGAGGTGGGCTGGATGGAGGAGAGGTAGGGTTGATGAAGGAGAGGTAGGGTGGATGGAGGAGAGGTAGGGTGAATGGAGGAGAGGTAGGGTGAATGGAGGAGAGGTAGGGTGGACGGAGGAGAGGTAGGGTGGATGGAGGAGAGGTAGGGTGGATGGAGGAGAGGAGGAGTGGATGGAGGTGAGGTAGGGTGGATGGAGGAGAGGTAGGGTGGATTGAGGAGAGGTGGGGTGGATGGAGGAGAGGTGGGGTGGATGGAGGAGGGGTAAGATGGATGTGGGAGAGGTAGGGTGGATGGAGGAGAGGTAGGGTGAATGGAGGAGATCGTAGGGTGGATGGAGCAGGGGTAGGGTGGATGTGGGAGGGACAGGGTGGATGGAGGAGAGGAAGGGTGGATGGAGGAGAAGTAGGGTGGATGGAGGAGAGGTGGGCTGGATGGAGGAGAGGTAGGGTTGATGAAGGAGAGGTAGGGTGGATGGAGGAGAGGTAGGGTGAATGGAGGAGAGGTAGGGTGAATGGAGGAGAGGTAGGGTGGACGGAGGAGAGGTAGGGTGGATGGAGGAGAGGTAGGGTGGATGGAGGAGAGGAGGAGTGGATGGAGGTGAGGTAGGGTGGATGGAGGAGAGGTAGGGTGGATTGAGGAGAGGTGGGGTGGATGGAGGAGAGGTGGGGTGGATGGAGGAGGGGTAAGATGGATGTGGGAGAGGTAGGGTGGATGGAGGAGAGGTAGGGTGAATGGAGGAGATCGTAGGGTGGATGGAGCAGGGGTAGGGTGGATGTGGGAGGGACAGGGTGGATGGAGGAGAGGAAGGGTGGATGGAGGAGAAGTAGGGTGGATGGAGGAGAGGTGGGCTGGATGGAGGAGAGGTAGGGTTGATGAAGGAGAGGTAGGGTGGATGGAGGAGAGGTAGGGTGAATGGAGGAGAGGTAGGGTGAATGGAGGAGAGGTAGGGTGGACGGAGGAGAGGTAGGGTGGATGGAGGAGAGGAAGGGTGGATGGAGGAGGGGTAGGGTGGATGTGGGAGAGGTACACACAAAAACAAGAACTCCCTGTTTCGAGTAAAACCCGTAACAAACTCATATACATGTAGTCGGGTGAATTGCAGTCAAAAATATGTATTTTTACACCTAAACTGGAGTACATGACCAAGCATCACATTTTGTTACCGCCTTTGGTGAGTTTCATTTTACTCGATGTTATATAAACAAAATCACTAGAACGAGTATTCTCAACTGGTGTAGAAAAAAGTGAGTAAACATGCTCATGTTCTCGATGAAAATCATGTTAAATGAGTAAATCTACTGCCTAGTCAGTACACCAAGTCATTAACGCATCACTGAGTTTTCTTTAAACTGTGGGATATTTACTCATTGACTCGTTCTTCGAAAACTTCCAATACTAAGTTACTTGTCAAGTGAGTGATCTCACTCATTTCATGTGTATAGGATCTAGAGTCGGAGAAAATCATCCACGAATCTGAGTACGACTGCCACATGCGCGAGCTCCCGCATGCTGGGGCCATGCAATGCAATGCATATGCATGCAATAATATACTACAGCATGCAATGCCGAAGAATAGACTCCATAGAATCTTTGGCTGACGTGCATGGGAAGAGCGAAGGCGTAAGTAAGAGTCTGTTTCGTTTTAAATTTGAACACATTAGTGAACAGTTCTATATCATGTTATGAAGCAAGCTTAATCGTGTGATGTGTGGTTGCAGTACATGTACCTTTAAATTACTCGTGAATGAGTTAAATGATTAACTCACAGGTGCATGCCCATCATCATCAGGTAGAGGTAGGGTGGATGGAGGAGATTGTAGGGTGGATAGAGGAGGGGTAGGGTGGATGTGGGAGGGGTAGGGTGGATGGAGGAGAGGAAGGGTGGATGGAGGAGAAGTAGGGTGGATGGAGGAGAGGTGGGGTGGATGGAGGAGAGGAAGGGTGGATGGAGGAGGGACAGGGTGGATGGAGGAGAGGTAGAGTGGATGGAGGAGAGGTGGGGTGGATGGAGGAGAGGTAGGGTGGATGGAGGAGAGGTATAGTTGATTAAGGAAAGGTAGGCTGGATGGAGAAGAGGTAGGGTGGATGAAGGAGAGGTGGAGTGGATGGAGGAGAGGAAGGGTGGATGGAGGAGAGGAAGGGTGGATGGAGGAGAGGAGGAGTGGATGGAGAGGTAGGGTGGATGGAGGAGGGGTAGAGTGGATGTGGGAGGGGTAGGGTGGATGGAGGAGAGGTAGGGTGGATGGAGGAGAGGTGGGGTGGATGGAGGAGAGGAAGGGTGGATGGAGAAGGGACAGGGTGGATGGAGGAGGGGTAGGGCGGATGTGGGAGGGGTAGGGTGGATGGAGGAGAGGTAGAGTGGATGGAGGAGAGGTGGGGTGGATGGAGGAGAGGAAGGGTGGATGGAGGAGAGGTGGGGTGGATGGAGGAGAGGAAGGGTGGATGGAGGAGGGACAGGGTGGATGGAGGAGAGGAAGGGTGGATGGAGGAGGGACAGGGTGGATGGAGGAGAGGAGGAGTGGATGGAGTAGGGACAGGGTGGATGGAGGAGAGGAAGGGTGGATGGAGGAGAAGTAGGGTGGATGGAGGAGAGGTAGGGTGGATGGAGGAGAGGTATAGTTGATTAAAGAAAGGTAGGCTGGATGGAGAAGAGGTAGGGTGGATGAAGGAGAGGTGGAGTGGATGGAGGAGAGGAAGGGTGGATGGAGGAGAGGAAGGGTGGATGGTGGAGAGGAGGAGTAGATGGAGAGGTAGGG
The DNA here is from genome assembly GCF_000002235.5 of Strongylocentrotus purpuratus. Lineage (NCBI taxonomy): Eukaryota > Metazoa > Echinodermata > Echinoidea > Camarodonta > Strongylocentrotidae > Strongylocentrotus > Strongylocentrotus purpuratus. The sequence goes on from NW_022145605.1 coordinate 36,688,359, forward strand.
TGGATGGAGGAGGGGTAGGGTGGATGTTGCAGGGGTAGGGTGGATGTAGGAATGGTAGGGTGGATGGAGGAGAGGTGGGGTGGATGGAGGAGAGGAAGGGTGGATGGAGGAGGGACAGGGTGGATGGAGGAGAGGTAGAGTGGATGAAGGAGGGGTAGAGTGGATGGAGGAGAGGTAGGGTGGATGGAGGAGAGGTAGGGTAGATGAAGGAGAGGTGGGGTGGATAGAGGAGAGGAAGGGTGGATGGAGGAAAGGTAGGCTGGATGGAGGGGAGGTAGGGTGGATGGAGGAGAGGTAGGGTGGATGGAGGAGAGGTAGGGTGGATGAAGGAGAGGTGGGGTGGATGGAGGAGAGGTAGGGTGAATGAAGGAGAGGTAGGCTGGATGGAGGGGAGGTAGGGTGGATGGAGGAGAGGAAGGGTGGATGGAGGAGAGGTAGGGTGGATGGAGGAGAGGAAGGGTGGATGGAGGAGAGGTGGGGTGGATGGAGGAGAGGAAGGGTGGATGGAGGAGAGGTAGGGTGGATGGAGGAGAGGAGGAGTGGATGGAGGTGACGTAGGGTGGATGGAGGAGAGGAAGGGTGGATGGAGGAGAGGAGGAGTGGATGGAGAGGTAGGTAGATGGAGGAGGGGTAGGGTGGATGTGGGAGGGGTAGGGTGGATGGAGGAGAGGTAGGGTGGATGGAGGAGAGGTGGTGTGAATGGAGGAGAGGAAGGGTGGATGGAGAAGGGACAGGGTGGATGGAGGAGGGGTAGGGTGGATGTGGGAGGGGTAGGGTGGATGGAGGAGAGGTAGAGTGGATGGAGGAGAGGTGGGGTGGATGGAGGAGAGGAAGGGTGGATGGAGGAGAGGTGGGGTGGATGGAGGAGAGGAAGGGTGGATGGAGGAGGGACAGGGTGGATGGAGGAGAGGAAGGGTGGATGGAGGAGGGACAGGGTGGATGGAGGAGAGGAGGAGTGGATGGAGTAGGGACAGGGTGGATGGAGGAGAGGAAGGGTGGATGGAGGAGAAGTAGGGTGGATGGAGGAGAGGTAGGGTGGATGGAGGAGAGGTAGAGTTGATTAAGGAGAGGTAGGCTGGATGGAGAAGAGGTAGGGTGGATGAAGGAGAGGTGGGGTGGATGGAGGAGAGGAAGGGTGGATGGAGGAGAGGAAGGGTGGATGGTGGAGAGGAGGAGTGGATGGAGAGGTAGGGTGGATGGAGGAGGGGTAGGGTGGATGTGGCAGGGGTAGGGTGGATGTAGGAGAGGTAGGGTGGATGGAGGAGAGGTGGGGTGGTTGGAGGAGAGGTGGGGTGGATGGAGGAGGGACAGGGTGGATGGAGGAGAGGTAGGGTGGATGGAGGAGAGGTAGGGTGGATGAAGGAGAGGTGGGGTGGATGGAGGAGAGGTAGGGTGAATGAAGGAGAGGTAGGCTGGATGGAGGGGAGGTAGGGTGGATGGAGGAGAGGAAGGGTGGATGGAGGAGAGGTAGGGTGGATGGAGGAGAGGAAGGGTGGATGGAGGAGAGGTGGGGTGGATGGAGGAGAGGAAGGGTGGATGGAGGAGAGGTAGGGTGGATGGAGGAGAGGAGGAGTGGATGGAGGTGACGTAGGGTGGATGGAGGAGAGGAAGGGTGGATGGAGGAGAGGAGGAGTGGATGGAGAGGTAGGTAGATGGAGGAGGGGTAGGGTGGATGTGGGAGGGGTAGGGTGGATGGAGGAGAGGTAGGGTGGATGGAGGAGAGGTGGTGTGAATGGAGGAGAGGAAGGGTGGATGGAGAAGGGACAGGGTGGATGGAGGAGGGGTAGGGTGGATGTGGGAGGGGTAGGGTGGATGGAGGAGAGGTAGAGTGGATGGAGGAGAGGTGGGTGGATGGAGGAGAGGAAGGGTGGATGGAGGAGAGGTGGGGTGGATGGAGGAGAGGAAGGGTGTATGGAGGAGGGACAGGGTGGATGGAGGAGAGGAAGGGTGGATGGAGGAGGGACAGGGTGGATGGAGGAGAGGAGGAGTGGATGGAGTAGGGACAGGGTGGATGGAGGAGAGGAAGGGTGGATGGAGGAGAAGTAGGGTGGATGGAGGAGAGGTAGGGTGGATGGAGGAGAGGTAGAGTTGATTAAGGAGAGGTAGGCTGGATGGAGAAGAGGTAGGGTGGATGAAGGAGAGGTGGGGTGGATGGAGGAGAGGAAGGGTGGATGGAGGAGAGGAAGGGTGGATGGTGGAGAGGAGGAGTGGATGGAGAGGTAGGGTGGATGGAGGAGGGGTAGGGTGGATGTGGCAGGGGTAGGGTGGATGTAGGAGAGGTAGGGTGGATGGAGGAGAGGTGGGGTGGTTGGAGGAGAGGTGGGGTGGATGGAGGAGGGACAGGGTGGATGGAGGAGAGGTAGGGTGGATGGAGGAGAGGTAGGGTAGATGAAGGAGAGGTGGGGTGGATAGAGGAGAGGAAGGGTGGATGGAGGAAAGGTAGGCTGGATGGAGGGGAGGTAGGGTGGATGGAGGAGAGGTAGGGTGGATGGAGGAGAGGTAGGGTGGATGAAGGAGAGGTGGGGTGGATGGAGGAGAGGTAGGGTGAATGAAGGAGAGGTAGGCTGGATGGAGGGGAGGTAGGGTGGATGGAGGAGAGGAAGGGTGGATGGAGGAGAGGTAGGGTGGATGGAGGAGAGGAAGGGTGGATGGAGGAGAGGTGGGGTGGATGGAGGAGAGGAAGGGTGGATGGAGGAGAGGTAGGGTGGATGGAGGAGAGGAGGAGTGGATGGAGGTGACGTAGGGTGGATGGAGGAGAGGAAGGGTGGATGGAGGAGAGGAGGAGTGGATGGAGAGGTAGGTAGATGGAGGAGGGGTAGGGTGGATGTGGGAGGGGTAGGGTGGATGGAGGAGAGGTAGGGTGGATGGAGGAGAGGTGGTGTGAATGGAGGAGAGGAAGGGTGGATGGAGAAGGGACAGGGTGGATGGAGGAGGGGTAGGGTGGATGTGGGAGGGGTAGGGTGGATGGAGGAGAGGTAGAGTGGATGGAGGAGATGTGGGGTGGATGGAGGAGAGGAAGGGTGGATGGAGGAGAGGTGGGGTGGATGGAGGAGAGGAAGGGTGGATGGAGGAGGGACAGGGTGGATGGAGGAGAGGAAGGGTGGATGGAGGAGGGACAGGGTGGATGGAGGAGAGGAGGAGTGGATGGAGTAGGGACAGGGTGGATGGAGGAGAGGAAGGGTGGATGGAGGAGAAGTAGGGTGGATGGAGGAGAGGTAGGGTGGATGGAGGAGAGGTAGAGTTGATTAAGGAGAGGTAGGCTGGATGGAGAAGAGGTAGGGTGGATGAAGGAGAGGTGGGGTGGATGGAGGAGAGGAAGGGTGGATGGAGGAGAGGAAGGGTGGATGGTGGAGAGGAGGAGTGGATGGAGAGGTAGGGTGGATGGAGGAGGGGTAGGGTGGATGTGGCAGGGTAGGGTGGATGTAGGAGAGGTAGGGTGGATGGAGGAGAGGTGGGGTGGTTGGAGGAGAGGTGGGGTGGATGGAGGAGGGACAGGGTGGATGGAGGAGAGGTAGAGTGGATGGAGGAGAGGTAGAGTGGATGAAGGAGGGTAGAATGGATGGAGGAGAGGTAGGGTGGATGGAGGAGAGGAGGAGTGGATGGAGAGGTAGGGTGGATGGAGGAGGGGTAGGGTGGATGTGGCAGGGGTAGGGTGGATGTAGGAGAGGTAGGGTGGATGGAGGAGAGGTGGGGTGGATGTAGGAGAGGTAGGGTGGATGGAGGAGAGGTGGGGTGGATGGAGGAGAGGAAGGGTGGATGGAGGAGGGACAGGGTGGATGGAGGAGAGGTAGAGTGGATGAAGGAGGGGTAGAATGGATGGAGGAGAGGTAGGGTGGATGGAGGAGAGGTAGGGTAGATGAAGGAGAGGTGGGGTGGATAGAGGAGAGGAAGGGTGGATGGAGGAAAGGTAGGCTGGATGGAGAGGTAGGGTGGATAAGGGGGAGGTAGGGTGGATGGAGGAGAGGTAGGGTGGATGGAGGAGAGGTGGGGTGGATGGAGGAGAGGAAGGGTGGATGGAGAAGGGACAGGGTGGATGGAGGAGGGGTAGGGCGGATGTGGGAGGGTAGGGTGGATGGAGGAGAGGTAGAGTGGATGGAGGAGAGGTGGGTGGATGGAGGAGAGGAAGGGTGGATGGAGGAGAGGTGGGGTGGATGGAGGAGAGGAAGGGTGGATGGAGGAGGGACAGGGTGGATGGAGGAGAGGAAGGGTGGATGGAGGAGGGACAGGGTGGATGGAGGAGAGGAGGAGTGGATGGAGTAGGGACAGGGTGGATGGAGGAGAGGAAGGGTGGATGGAGGAGAAGTAGGGTGGATGGAGGAGAGGTAGGGTGGATGGAGGAGAGGTATAGTTGATTAAAGAAAGGTAGGCTGGATGGAGAAGAGGTAGGGTGGATGAAGGAGAGGTGGAGTGGATGGAGGAGAGGAAGGGTGGATGGAGGAGAGGAAGGGTGGATGGTGGAGAGGAGGAGTAGATGGAGAGGTAGGGTGGATGGAGGAGGGGTAGGGTGGATGTGGCAGGGGTAGGGTGGATGTAGGAATGGTAGGGTGGATGGAGGAGAGGTGGGGTGGATGGAGGAGAGGAAGGGTGGATGGAGGAGGGACAGGGTGGATGGAGGAGAGGTAGAGTGGATGAAGGAGGGGTAGAGTGGATGGAGGAGAGGTAGGGTGGATGGAGGAGAGGTAGGGTAGATGAAGGAGAGGTGGGGTGGATAGAGGAGAGGAAGGGTGGATGGAGGAAAGGTAGGCTGGATGGAGGGGAGGTAGGGTGGATGGAGGAGAGGTAGGGTGGATGGAGGAGAGGTAGGGTGGATGAAGGAGAGGTGGGGTGGATGGAGGAGAGGTAGGGTGAATGAAGGAGAGGTAGGCTGGATGGAGGGGAGGTAGGGTGGATGGAGGAGAGGAAGGGTGGATGGAGGAGAGGTAGGGTGGATGGAGGAGAGGAAGGGTGGATGGAGGAGAGGTGGGGTGGATGGAGGAGAGGAAGGGTGGATGGAGGAGAGGTAGGGTGGATGGAGGAGAGGAGGAGTGGATGGAGGTGACGTAGGGTGGATGGAGGAGAGGAAGGGTGGATGGAGGAGAGGAGGAGTGGATGGAGAGGTAGGTAGATGGAGGAGGGTAGGTGGATGTGGGAGGGGTAGGGTGGATGGAGGAGAGGTAGGGTGGATGGAGGAGAGGTGGTGTGAATGGAGGAGAGGAAGGGTGGATGGAGAAGGGACAGGGTGGATGGAGGAGGGGTAGGGTGGATGTGGGAGGGGTAGGGTGGATGGAGGAGAGGTAGAGTGGGTGGAGGAGAGGTGGGTGGATGGAGGAGAGGAAGGGTGGATGGAGGAGAGGTGGGGTGGATGGAGGAGAGGAAGGGTGGATGGAGGAGGGACAGGGTGGATGGAGGAGAGGAAGGGTGGATGGAGGAGGGACAGGGTGGATGGAGGAGAGGAGGAGTGGATGGAGTAGGGACAGGGTGGATGGAGGAGAGGAAGGGTGGATGGAGGAGAAGTAGGGTGGATGGAGGAGAGGTAGGGTGGATGGAGGAGAGGTAGAGTTGATTAAGGAGAGGTAGGCTGGATGGAGAAGAGGTAGGGTGGATGAAGGAGAGGTGGGGTGGATGGAGGAGAGGAAGGGTGGATGGAGGAGAGGAAGGGTGGATGGTGGAGAGGAGGAGTGGATGGAGAGGTAGGGTGGATGGAGGAGGGGTAGGGTGGATGTGGCAGGGGTAGGGTGGATGTAGGAGAGGTAGGGTGGATGGAGGAGAGGTGGGGTGGTTGGAGGAGAGGTGGGGTGGATGGAGGAGGGACAGGGTGGATGGAGGAGAGGTAGAGTGGATGGAGGAGAGGTAGAGTGGATGAAGGAGGGGTAGAATGGATGGAGGAGAGGTAGGGTGGATGGAGGAGAGGAGGAGTGGATGGAGAGGTAGGGTGGATGGAGGAGGGGTAGGGTGGATGTGGCAGGGGTAGGGTGGATGTAGGAGAGGTAGGGTGGATGGAGGAGAGGTGGGGTGGATGTAGGAGAGGTAGGGTGGATGGAGGAGAGGTGGGGTGGATGGAGGAGAGGAAGGGTGGATGGAGGAGGGACAGGGTGGATGGAGGAGAGGTAGAGTGGATGAAGGAGGGGTAGAATGGATGGAGGAGAGGTAGGGTGGATGGAGGAGAGGTAGGGTAGATGAAGGAGAGGTGGGGTGGATAGAGGAGAGGAAGGGTGGATGGAGGAAAGGTAGGCTGGATGGAGGGAGGTAGGGTGGATAAGGGGGAGGTAGGGTGGATGGAGGAGAGGTAGGGTGGATGGAGGAGAGGTGGGGTGGATGGAGGAGAGGAAGGGTGGATGGAGAAGGACAGGGTGGATGGAGGAGGGGTAGGGCGGATGTGGGAGGGGTAGGGTGGATGGAGGAGAGGTAGAGTGGATGGAGGAGAGGTGGGGTGGATGGAGGAGAGGAAGGGTGGATGGAGGAGAGGTGGGGTGGATGGAGGAGAGGAAGGGTGGATGGAGGAGGGACAGGGTGGATGGAGGAGAGGAGGAGTGGATGGAGTAGGGACAGGGTGGATGGAGGAGAGGAAGGGTGGATGGAGGAGAAGTAGGGTGGATGGAGGAGAGGTAGGGTGGATGGAGGAGAGGTATAGTTGATTAAGGAAAGGTAGGCTGGATGGAGAAGAGGTAGGGTGGATGAAGGAGAGGTGGAGTGGATGGAGGAGAGGAAGGGTGGATGGAGGAGAGGAAGGGTGGATGGAGGAGAGGAGGAGTGGATGGAGAGGTAGGGTGGATGGAGGAGGGGTAGAGTGGATGTGGGAGGGGTAGGGTGGATGGAGGAGAGGTAGGGTGGATGGAGGAGAGGTGGGGTGGATGGAGGAGAGAGAAGGGTGGATGGAGAAGGGACAGGGTGGATGGAGGAGGGGTAGGGCGGATGTGGGAGGGGTAGGGTGGATGGAGGAGAGGTAGAGTGGATGGAGGAGAGGTGGGGTGGATGGAGGAGAGGAAGGGTGGATGGAGGAGAGGTAGAGTTGATAAAGGAGAGGTAGTTCATGGAGGAGGGTAGGGTGGATGGAGGAGAGGTAGGGTGGATGGAGGAGGGACAGGGTGGATGGAGGAGAGGTAGAGTTGATAAAGGAGAGGCAGGTGGGTGGAGGAGAGGTAGGGTGGATGGAGGAGAGGTAGGGTGGATGGGGAAGGTAGGGTGGATGGAGGAGAGGTAGAGTTGATAAAGGAGAGGTAGGGTGGGTGGAGGAGAGGTAGGGTGGATGGAGGAGAGGTAGTGTGGATGGAGGAGAGGTAGAGTGGATAAGGAGAAGTAGGGTGGGTGGAGGAGAAGTAGGGCGGATGGGAAGGTAGGGTGGATGGAGGAGAGGTAGAGTGGATGGAGGAGGGGTAGGGTGGATGGAGGAGAGGTAGGGTGGATGGAGGAGAGGTAGGGTGGATGGAGGAGAGGAGGGTGGATGGAGGAGATCGTAGGGTGGATGGAGCAGGGGTAGGGTGGATGTGGGAGAGGTAGAGTGGATGGAGGAGAGGTGGGGTGGATGGAGGAGAGGAAGGGTGGATGGAGGAGAGGAGGAGTGGATGGAGGAGAGGTAGGGTGGATGTGGGAGGGGTAGAATGGATGGAGGAAAGGTAGGGTGGATGGAGGAGAGGAAGGGTAGATTGAGGAGAGGAAGGGTGGATGGAGGAGAGTTAGGGTGGATGGAGGAGAGGAAGGGTGGATGGAGGAGAGGTAGGGTGAATGGAGGAGAGGTAGGGTGGATGGAGGACAGGTAGGGTGGATGGAGGAGAGGAAGGGTGGATGAGGAGAGGTGGTGGTGGATGGAGGAGAGGAAGGGTGGATAGAGGAGAGGTAGGGTGGATGGAGGAGAGGAGGAGTGGATGGAGGTGATGTAGGTGGATGGAGGAGAGGTAGGGTGGATTGAGGAGAGGTGGGGTGGATGGAGGAGAGGTGGGGTGGATGGAGGAGGGGTAAGATGGATGGAGGAGAGGTAGGGTGAATGGAGGAGAGGTAGGGTGGATGGAGGAGAGGTAGGGTGGATGGAGGAGAGGAAGGGTGGATGGAGGAGAGGTGGGGGTGGATGGAGGAGAGGAAGGGTGGATGGAGGAGAGGTAGGGTGGATGGAGGAGAGGAGGAGTGGATGGAGGTGACGTAGGGTGGATGGAGGAGAGGAAGGGTGGATGGAGGAGAGGAGGAGTGGATGGAGAGGTAGGGTGGATGGAGGAGGGGTAGGGTGGATGTGGGAGGGGTAGGGTGGATGTGGAGGGGTAGGGTGGATGGAGGAGAGGTAGGGTGGATGGAGGAGAGGTGGTGTGGATGGAGGAGAGGAAGGGTGGATGGAGAGGGACAGGGTGGATGGAGAGAGGAAGGGTGGATGGAGGAGAAGGTGGATGGAGGAGAGGTAGGGTGGATGGAGGAGAGGTAGAGTTGATAAAGGAGAGGTAGGCTGGATGGAGGAGAGGTAGGGTGGATGAAGAGAGGTGGGGTGGATGAAGGAGAGGAAGGGTGGATGGAGGAGAGGAAGGGTGGATTGAGGAGAAGTGGGGTGGATGAGGAGAGGTGGGGTGGATGGAGGAGAGGAAGGGTGGATGGAGGAGAGGAGGGTGGATGGAGAGGTAGGGTGGATGGAGGAGGGGTAGAGTGGATGTGGGAGGGGTAGGGTGGATGGAGGAGAGGTAGGGTGGATGGAGGAGAGGTAGAGTGGATGAAGGAGGGGTAGAATGGATGGAGGAGAGGTAGGGTGGATGGAGGAGAGGAGGAGTGGATGGAGAGGTAGGGTGGATGGAGGAGGGGTAGGGTGGATGTGGCAGGGGTAGGGTGGATGTAGGAGAGGTAGGGTGGATGGAGGAGAGGTGGGGTGGATGTAGGAGAGGTAGGGTGGATGGAGGAGAGGTGGGGTGGATGGAGGAGATGAAGGGTGGATGGAGGAGGGACAGGGTGGATGGAGGAGAGGTAGAGTGGATGAAGGAGGGGTAGAATGGATGGAGGAGGTAGGGTGGATGGAGGAGAGGTAGGGTAGATGAAGGAGAGGTGGGTGGATAGAGGAGAGGAAGGGTGGATGGAGGAAAGGTAGGCTGGATGGAGGGAGGTAGGGTGGATAAGGGGGAGGTAGGGTGGATGGAGGAGAGGTAGGGTGGATGAAGGAGAGGTGGGGTGGATGGAGGAGAGGTAGGGTGGATGAAGGAGAGGAAGGGTGGATGGAGGAGGGTAGGGTGGTTGAGGAGAGGTGGGGTGGATGGAGGAGAGGTGGGATGGATGGAGGAGAGGTAGGGTGGATGAGGAGGGGTAGGGTGGATGGAGGAGGGTAGGGTGGATGGAGGAGAGGTAGGGTGGATGGAGGAGAGGTAGGGTGGATGGAGGAGAGGTGGGAAGGATGGAGGAGAGGAAGGGTGGATGGAGAAGGGACAGGGTGGATGGAGGAGAGGAAGGGTGGATGGAGGAGAAGTAGGGTGGATGGAGGAAAGGTGGGGTGGATAGAGGAGAGGAAGGGTGGATGGAGGAAAGGTAGGCTGGATGGAGGAGGGGTAGGGTGGATGAAGGAGAGGAAGGGTGGATGAAGGAGAGGTAGGCTGGATGGACGGGAGGTAGGGTGGATGGAGGAGAGGAAGGATGGATGGAGGAGGGGTAGGGTGGTTGGAGGAGAGGTGGGTGGATGGAGGAGAGGTGGGATGGATGAGGAGAGGTAGGGTGGATGGAGGAGGGGTAGGGTGGATGGAGGAGAGGAAGGGTGGATGGAGGAGAGGTAGGGTGGATGGAGGAGAGGTAGAGTTGATAAAGGAGAGGTAGGCTGGATGGAGGAGAGGTAGGGTGGATGAAGGAGAGGTGGGGTGGATGAAGGAGAGGAAGGGTGGATGGAGGAGAGGAAGGGTGGATTGAGGAAAGTGGGGTGGATGGAGGAGAGGTGGGGTGGATGGAGGAAGGAAGGGTGGATGGAGGAGAGGAGGAGTGGATGGAGAGGTAGGGTGGATGGAGGAGGGGTAGAGTGGATGTGGGAGGGGTAGGTGGATGTGGGAGGGGTAGGGTGGATGGAGGAGAGGTAGGGTGGATGGAGGAGAGGTGGGGTGGATGGAGGAGAGGAAGGGTGGATGGAGAAGGACAGGGTGGATGGAGGAGGGGTAGGGCGGATGTGGGAGGGGTAGGGTGGATGGAGGAGAGGTAGAGTGGATGGAGGAGAGGTGGGGTGGATGGAGGAGAGGAAGGGTGGATGGAGGAGAGGTGGGTGGATGGAGGAGAGGAAGGGTGGATGGAGGAGGGACAGGGTGGATGGAGGAGAGGAAGGGTGGATGGAGGAGGGACAGGGTGGATGGAGGAGAGGAGGAGTGGATGGAGTAGGGACAGGGTGGATGGAGGAGAGGAAGGGTGGATGGAGGAGAAGTAGGGTGGATGGAGGAGAGGTAGGCTGGATGGAGGAGAGGTATAGTTGATTAGGAAAGGTAGGCTGGATGGAGAAGAGGTAGGGTGGATGAAGGAGAGGTGGAGTGGATGGAGGAGAGGAAGGGTGGATGGAGGAGAGGAAGGTGGATGGAGGAGAGAAGGAGTGGATGGAGAGGTAGGGTGGATGGAGGAGGGGTAGAGTGGATGTGGGAGGGGTAGGGTGGATGGAGGAGAGGTAGGGTGGATGGAGGAGAGGTGGGGTGGATGGAGGAGAGGAAGGGTGGATGGAGAAGGGACAGGGTGGATGGAGGAGGGTAGGGCGGATGTGGGAGGGTAGGGTGGATGGAGGAGAGGTAGAGTGGATGGAGGAGAGGTGGGTGGATGGAGGAGAGGAAGGGTGGATGGAGGAGAGTGGGGTGGATGGAGGAGAGGAAGGGTGGATGGAGGAGGGACAGGGTGGATGGAGGAGAGGAAGGGTGGATGGAGGAGGGACAGGGTGGATGGAGGAGAGGAGGAGTGGATGGAGTAGGGACAGGGTGGATGGAGGAGAGGAAGGGTGGATGGAGGAGAAGTAGGGTGGATGGAGGAGAGGTAGGCTGGATGGAGGAGAGGTATAGTTGATTAAGGAAAGGTAGGCTGGATGGAGAAGAGGTAGGGTGGATGAAGGAGAGGTGGAGTGGATGGAGGAGAGGAAGGGTGGATGGAGGAGAGGAAGGGTGGATGGAGGAGAGAAGGAGTGGATGGAGAGGTAGGGTGGATGGAGGAGGGGTAGAGTGGATGTGGGAGGGGTAGGGTGGATGGAGGAGAGGTAGGGTGGATGGAGGAGAGGTGGGGTGGATGGAGGAGAGGAAGGGTGGATGGAGAAGGGACAGGGTGGATGGAGGAGGGGTAGGGTGGATGTGGGAGGGGTAGGGTGGATGGAGGAGAGGTAGAGTTGGATGGAGGAGAGGTGGGGTGGATGGAGGAGAGGAAGGGTGGATGGAGGAGAGGTGGGGTGGATGGGAGGAGAGGAAGGGTGGATGGAGGAGGACAGGGTGGATGGAGGAGAGGAAGGTGGATGGAGGAGGGACAGGGTGGATGGAGGAGAGGAGGAGTGGATGGAGTAGGGACAGGGTGGATGGAGGAGAGGAGGGTGGATGGAGGAGAAGTAGGGTGGATGGAGGAGAGGTAGGGTGGATGGAGGAGAGGTATGTTGATTAAGGAAAGTAGGCTAGATGGAGAAGAGGTAGGGTGGATGAAGGAGAGGTGGAGTGGATGAGGAGAGGAAGGGTGGATGGAGGAGAGGAAGGGTGGATGGTGGAGAGGAGGAGTAGATGGAGAGGTAGGGTGGATGGAGGAGGGGTAGGGTGGATGTGGCAGGGGTAGGGTGGATGTAGGAATGGTAGGGTGGATGGAGAGAGAGGTGGGGTGGATGGAGGAGAGGAAGGGTGGATGGAGGAGGGACAGG
>NW_022145605.1:36700640-36708140 GCF_000002235.5 Strongylocentrotus purpuratus
GGTTACAGGTGGCAAGTAGAGTATACCTTGACAGATAATACACTATCATGCAATAGTACAGATATTGGATGACTGTTGGACAAAATGAACACATTATGCCCAATGAAAATAAACATCATCCTAGTACCCAATTGGAAATAATCCTTAAGATTGTGGAACTCAAAATCTAATTCTTGTATCATCAACAACTTTGATAGGATGAGGACTTTAAAGCTATTGATTCAATTAGAAGGGGGTATATGATGGGGGAAGGTAATGATAAATGATACTCCTCACGTGATTCTTTGCCCCTCCCATATGAGTCGAAGGTGGTATATTTGGGAATACGTACATTATTGCCACTCATAGTGTAATAATGGGAGGAGCCCATCATTGTAGGAGCACTGCATATATATGCCACTAGCTAGGCTCCTCCCTGTCACTGTATACCTGCATGGGTATGCAGGGGAGGGACCCATTTGAAGATGGTATTCTGAGTTTCCCTCCCCTTCTAGCTTACAACAGATAATGAGAGGAGTAATTGATTTTAGCTCCTCCCTATCTGTATATGGTATGCAGGGGAGGGACCCATTTGAAGATGATGTTCTGCGTTTCCCCTCCCATTCTAGCTTCAACAGATAATGAGAGGAGCAATTGATTGAAGCTCCGCTCTATCTGTTGTGTTTAAGGCTGGTTATACAGGGGAGGGGTAAATTCACATTTTGCCTTTTTTATCATCCATTGACTCAGGATGGGGTATTCCCTACCACTGTCCTCTAATTCCTTTTGTTTAGCTCAACTAGGAGGGGCTCCGTTCTCCCATCCTCACCCCTTCAATACAAAATAAATAAAAAAAATGTTGTTATGACCAAACGCCCCAGCCCTCTAAAGGGGAAAGGCACTATAATTCCAAAAGAGAATCCCAGTATACCTTGCTTGCCACCTGTAGTAAACAATTCAAAAAAATGATTGAAAAAAGGTGCAGGTATTTCAATGCTAAACCATCCACTGTATGCAAAGGATAAGGATATTTCTATCCTAAAGCCACCAAAACCCATTTGGGGGAAAAGGTGCAGAAGAACAGGCTACAACTTTGCCTGGCTGCACCAAGCTGGTATGTGCTACAAGATTAATGTATATTCATTGTTATGTAAAAAGCATCAGTTTAATTGTCGTAAAGTGAGAGAGAGGGGATGCACTGACTTGATAAAAACATATAAGCCAATTTGAGGAAACACTATATTTTCTCCTATTCCCCTCTCCCACATATTCTGCTAAAATCTTTACATCACATCTTGAACATAAAAATGTGTTGTAATAGTAGAACATTCATTACCGATACGACAAACATTGTTGTATGGTAAGAAACTGTCTACCAAAAAAAACTATACTCTCTCCTATAAATTATACAGTGGATGGCACTATACCAGTCATACATTCTTTTAACCATGGATACCAACAAATATTATTCATGACAGCTTTCAGCCATTATGTTACCAAGTTTCTCATATATCATATTTCTGTAAAGTGTTTAGAAACATCGCAGATGTGTGCAGACACTATAGTATTATACCATCTGATGATCACCATTATAGTGCAAACATCTGTTTTGAGATGAACAAAATAAGAAGCACTAAAAATTGCCAGTTACATGAACAGGCACATTGCCTGTTATATCTCCCGGTATAAACCGCAAGATGAAGCAGATGAGACTGCTTAGTGGGAACGTGAAATTGTATGGCATGGTTAAAAGAATGATGCAATTTGCGATATAGCTACGCTTGTGACAGTTCCTAACTCACCAGTGGTACACACGTATGCATCCATGAATATGGTACATACACCAAGCCAAGCTAACAAGCAAGCTTAGGCCAGGCTTAATTCAGGAGGACTACAGCCTCCATCCTCATCATAATGAGGGCTCCTGGATCTGTTAACAGGATAATGTAGGGACCTACAATCAAATTATATTACAGTATGATTTTTACTAACAATTATAGAATGATATGGGATATAAGAGTTCCCAACATCTATGGCGTCGTTAATACAATATCAGGTATGGCAATCATCCCTTTAAAGATATAAAACATGTACATTTAAACAGGAAACTTGCGTTGCCTTTCAATCATTTCATATTAAAAATTAACAATGACATAGCTCTTTCACAACAAAGGAATCACTTTTTTAAAAATATAAATCTACATTATGATAACAATTATTGCATGATAACTAGTATGACAACCAGTGGAGAACAGAATGTATGATAACAACTAAGATGATAAAGTATTGTAGTGCTCTAACTTAGTTCATGATATTAATTATTAACCGTATCAGACATCTGAGCAGTTTTTGTACAAGAGCAAATACTTGAATATATGATATACAAACTGATGATAAAAAACAATGTATTTATTTCTATATTTATGAGTTGTAACAGACATACTAATTTCCCACTTGCAAGGCAATCAAACTTTTCATGCCCGGATTTTTTTTTTTCGAGTTCTCTCACAATACTAGGAATTAAAGCATAGCACAATGATGCACAATTTTTTTTTTTTTTTTTAATGGTATTATTACCCAACTTTATTAACACTTCCACGTCTGGAAATGAAAAAAGTTGCTGATGCAAAAGAGTTTATTCACCCACGTCTGGGTTCATACACCCCATTGCATATTCAGGATTAAATTACCTGCTGAAACAAAGAAAGATTTTGAAATGTTTTTTTTTGTGTGCAATTTAACCAACAGTTCTTCCATGTATAATTCCATATTGTTGTACTGAGACTCATAAGCAAAAAGTGACTGAGAATAAATTCCATCTTCGTTCCCGAGATTCAATTAATTTTAGATTAGTGATTTTGTATTTTCCTTAAATTCCTCCATCTGGAATTCTCTGCTTAAACATTGCAAGTAGGATGCTTAATATAAAAAAATTCACCGATCAAGCATAGATCCAAGACAAAGAAGAAATTTTGTACAATAAGAAAATTCGTACATTCATATAGAACATTATACATTTCAATGTACTTTGCATAGCCTTAGCAAACAAAACAACTTAAAATGCATACATATGAAAATCAATTTCTAGAATTTTGCATTACTGCTACAATAGTAAGAAATACTGTTCAGTTATACAATGCCACTGATACTAGTTACCATACATTTCAAATATTACACTATAGAATGAAAGAATACATGGAAAATATAAGCCATAACTATCGAGGTGATCATGAAATAACATCACATAATTATTCAAAACAATCTCATCAATCTGGTTTAATCATTTCATGCCTTGTTAACACTTTCTTGATTATTTCAAAATGGTTTATTAAACAATAAATGCCACAGCCATGTGACCGAATAGACCAGTTCATGGTTAGTACAATAATTTATGTCTGAAATGACCCCGAATATCCAAAGATCTTTAAAACATGAAGAGGTCCCACTTTGTACATTTGGAATATTCAATCCTACAGCGATGGAGGTGCTACATAATTGTTTCGCCTTTTCAAAGAATACTTCCACCTGTGTATCACGGAGTGCACTGCTTGTGCATGAATGAATAATGATTACATAACTTTCATGAGCAACTATCTAGTATTTCGTCTCCGTGTATTTCACAATTTGTTCTGCAATGACCTTTATCTGCTCATTCTCAGACTACAACCGTGAACTGGCTTAATTAATGCACAATAATGTCAGAGCTAGAGATTATCTTACGATATGGTGATTGTGGCAGGAACTGTTGCCTATTATCATTAATAATGCAACATGTACTGTGAACAAAATGGTACTCTTTTCAATAGGAATATGCAGGTTGCTCTAGCATAAATCTGTATTTGATTACTGATTTTTTTTTAGTATTTTCTTCTTTATTTTTTGTCTGTTCATCATTAACTACTTGAATCGCTTTTAGGCAATAATATACTGGTAAGATACATTTGTATGGAACTGAAAAGGCTATGCTTTAAACAAATTCCAGATATATTGGATATAATGGTCCCAAATATAAAGAAAATATGTAGTAACTGAATAAAAAATTAGAAAAATTCGAGACATTTGAGTTATAATTACAAGGAAATAAAAGGAAGTGGAGGGGGTTGGGACTGTAAATATAATATAAAATATTCAACAGGAAATCGATGTTAATGAGTAAAAAAAATAGTCCATGCAGTGGGATACTAGCTATCTTGCCATAATTGTGATGGAATCTACATGTATAGGAAAGTTTAAAATATAATATCTAGATTTAAAAGTCCTAGATTACAAAGAGTAAGAGAGGAAAACAGGGGGAGGGGGCTATTACCTAATATGAAACCTAAATAGCAGTTTAAAGTATATATATTTATATAAGTATAATTATAGTGTAATGGACAGAGAGAGAGAGACAGAGAGAGGTGGGGGCACATCTTTTGATTTGAATATGATGTGCAATAAACAAGGAAATCTTAAATTTAAAAGTCTTAACTATAAACAATAGAGAGATGGTCGTTCCTTTCAATATGTTGTACAGTGTTAAAAAACAGTATAAAATAAGAAAAGAGCTTGCTGTGAATCCGCTAGAATGTACTAATAAAGAAAATATTCAAATGAGTAATCGAAATTCAAAATCATCAAGACTAATGTAATACATTTAAGACATTAGATTTTGTCTTGTCTACTTATCAATGTCTTAAATGGATAATAGGAATACTTTTAAATAAACTGGACATGGAACATCCACAAAAGTAAATCAATTTTACAAGTAAGAACTACACAAGTTAATAGAGGGAGACAATGGGAATACAACTTCCTGAAATGAATCTAATAAACAATATTTTAAACGCGTAAATCTATACCTCTAACAAATAATAGAGTGTCAAACAGAAAACAAGGATTATTTGTCTTGAGTCTAATTAACAGTATTCAAAGAAGCAAAATCAAGAAATTTGAGAAATAATCATTAACAAAAGAGAGAGAGAGAGAGAGAGAGAGAGGTAACTAACCACTGTATTGGAGTATTAAAACAAGCAAATCAATGTAATAATTATGAAATATAAGAGAAGAGGGAAAGCCATGTGTATTGTTATTTGAACCTGATATACAAAGCAGAAGAAAAAGAAGAAGAAGAGATATAGAGAGGGAGGAGGATTGGAGGGAGATAACAAATAAATCTGCGAGTTGAGAAGGAGAGGAGAATGATTCTAATTTTAATGTTATGTTTATGATTTAAAATACCATTCTTTTCAGATTTTACTTTTCTAAGAGTGTTCTAAATAATTATGGAAATGAGCAAATTAGATCGTTAAAGTCATAATAATAATAATAAATAATATATACTACTACTACTACTATATACTAATAAAATAATATAATAGATTCTTGTATAGCGCTCAGTCAGTCAGACCCTAGAGGTAATTTGTATAATCTTACAAACAAGAATCAAATTGGAAATCATAATTCATTCACAGGTCACCATCTCCCGGCCAGTATGACCTATGACTAACACCATGAAATACAAAAACAGTTACAATTTAACGGAAAGAAAACTAGCACTGACAGGGAGTGCCGTTCGCCACCAATTACCCTTACTGTACTGGGCTATTTCGAGCACTCTCTGACTGGGGGGGGGGGGGGGGCCTGGGAGGCCCCCCCTATGATCTCGGCCGTCGAATGTCCGATGAACGCGAAAATTTGCATGTTTGTAGATATTTACGTAAGGAACAAGATGTTATAATTAGTTTTTTGCTAATATGCACATTTTTTTCGTTATAGCCTAATTGATTATGCAAATGCTAATTTTATGCATTTTACAGAAAACTCTACATATTTGTCCGTAGACTTGTGAAGAATGATGAAAATGTATTGAATAAATGTTTCCTTCATCTCAATTCATGAGGTTTCATTATTTTCATGATATTGAAAATGCATAGGTTAATTGCATAAATTATGAATACGCCAATGAATATCAAATCTGCAAATATATATTAGGGAACTAGAATCCTTACAAAATTGTCAGGCTCCACTTTTTGAATGTTGTTACTCATTTCCATATGAAACTTCTTTTCTAACACAAAAAAGTTATTTGAAGTAATTAATAATGATAATTTATGCAAATTTGATGCGATTTTCAAATATTTTCTTATGTATTTTATTGTTTTTTATTTCTTATTATATCTATGGTTGTATTTATTTAATGTATTCTTTTGTTCTGAATACATCAAGTTACTTTGAGAAATATTATAAAAGCATTTGATTTCAATTCATAGCTTCACATTTCTGCTTGTACATGAATATATGCAATTATAGCACTTTTTTTATGACATGCGCTTACTAATTGTTATGTATCACCTTACAAGTATATCCGATTTCGACAAAAATGGTATCAAAAATGCGTAAGACTTGAGGGAAAAAAAGTCATGAAACCACAATTCAAAATTCTGAGCGGTGCGGCGCAATCTCCGAAAAAGTCGAGAGGGGGGGGGGGGCCTCCCAGGCCCCCCCCCTAGTAGAGTAAGGGTTAAGGGACAGTGCCCCTTAGGCTCATCATTCACAGGTCATTATCTTCCAGCCAGTGAAAACCTAACCTAGCACCTGAATACCCACCCCCCCCCCCAAAAAAAAAAAAAAAAAAAAGTAGTGTCTAAAAATCAGAAAAACTAGCACATGAATGGGCTTGCCGTTCGCCTATAATCTAAGGGGCAGTGCCCCATAGGCTCATCATTCACAGGTCACCATCTTCCAGCCAGTGAAAACCTAACCTAGCACCATGATACCCCCCGTCCCCCCAAATGTAATATCTTTAAATGAAAGAAAACTAGCACCTAAACGGGGTGCTTTTCACCTACAATTAAAGGGACAGTGCCCAGTATGCTCATAATTCGAGGTCACCATCTGTCAGCGAGTGAAGACCTAACCTAGTACCATATAATACCCCCCCCCCCCAAAAAAAAAAGGAAAAAAAGAAGAAGAAGAATTAAAATCTTAAAATGAAAGAAAATTAGCACATGACTGGGCGCGCCGTTCTCCCACAATTTAAGGGACAGTGCCCAGTAGGCTCATCATTCACAGGTCACCATCTCCCAGCCAGTGAAGACCTAAACTAGTACCATGAATACCCCACCCCCCAAAAAAAAAAAGGAAAAAAAAGAAAAAAGAAGTAAAATCTTAAAATGAAAGAAAATTAGCACATGACTGGGCGTGCCGTTCTCCCACAATTTAAGGGACAGTGCCCAGTAGGCTCATAATTCACAGGTCACCATCTCCCAGCCAGTGAAGAATATAGTACCTTGAATACCCCCCCCCAAAAAAAAAAAGAAAGAAAAAGAAGAAAGTAAAGTCTTAAAGAAAGAAAATTTAATTTAATTAAAATTTAATTAAAAGAAAATGCTAATTTAGCACATTACTGGGCGTGCCGTTCTCCACAATTTTAAGGGACAGTGCCCAGTAGGCTCATCATTCACAGATCACCATCTCCCAGCCAGTGAAGAATATAGTACCATGAATACCCCCCCCCCAAAAAAAAAAAAAAAAAAAAAAAGG